>NC_054871.1:245000-348535 GCF_018320785.1 Cheilinus undulatus | reverse complement strand
GTAAGGACACTAACTCAGCGACAGTGGATAAGAGTTCTGACTGTAGGGGGCAGTAGGCTGTATGGTGAATGGTAAACTGAAGGTGATGAAAAAGAACATCAACATTCAAAGTGAACTTTTCACTAATTGTAGTTTGAAGTCACATAAGTCGGACTACATTAGGAGGCAGTAATATTCCAGACAGAAGTATGGGGTAGAAAAAAGGGATGATTGTAGTCAATGTAGAACACAGCTTTATGAAAACTACCCCAACATAAACCTACGAGAAATTATTACTCAGAAAATTCTACCACCTAAAAACTTTGAGTACGTTTACTCAATTTAATTTGTTAATACTAATAACTCAATTTATGTAGACATCATTGAAACTATAAGTTAGATTTACTCATTTTTAACAATTTGTGTAATATTTTTGTGGTATTTCTGTAATATTTTTTCATTGATTTTATTAAGTAAAGAGCAGTAATTCTTTAAAGTGTATGTATACAATACAATACAAGAACTTGTATGCATGTATGCATTTATTCAGTGTGCAGACATGTGGGGTGTATTATAAACAGACCTTTGAATGTGTATTTATCCTTATGTTCTATAATATGCTGTGATTCTGTGCTTTCTATCTTGTAGAGTTGCTGTGTGACTTCAGTTTTGAAAGGAGCTGATGGTTTACTTGCTCTGATTGATCCTGATTCAATAAAGGAACTTCATGTTACTCTCGGATGTGTATTTATATTTATACGGTATAAATAGTCTGTGGGAAACTGTAAATTAACTAATGATTGCAAAATCATCTAAAATAATCATTCATCTAAAATTATTGAAATTTAATATCACAAGTGTTTAGATAATGACAGAGGGTCTAGTTGAATATGAGAACATTATGTAGTGGGCAGTGGAATAACTACTGGTTTCCATTAGCGGTGACTGCTGACTGAGATAAGGGAAGAGATTAAATAGATCCTGGAACTTAGCCCGGTCTGGAGCAGGCTAGCTCCACAGAATAAATCTCCATGGTAACTTATGTCATAACATATCCCACTTTCCACTATCCCGCTTTTGTGCAACCGGATCATGGATCAGTTGAGCCAGGATAACCAAGATATCCTGGCTTAATCCCTTATCCTAGTTTTGTGCAACGGGCCCCTGGAAGACAAAGCAGAGAAAGATAATCCTAAAAACATGGATGAGACTCAGCGACAGCTTTTGATGTATTTAACTCCGTTGTTTTACGCAGTTCAGGTCAGTGAAGGACAGAAACCAGGTCTGCTGAGTAAAATATTACACACACTTGGTATTATTATTATTATTATTATTATTATTATTATTATTACTACTCTACTATTTTATAATAATAATGATTATATTGATAATAAAAACAATAATAAAAATAATAACATTTTTATTTTCAAAAAAATATATTATTATTTTATTTTTTGTTGCTTTATTATAATAATAATAGTAGTAATTATTATTATTATGATTTTCATCAATATTATAATTTTTATTAATATTATTGTTGTTGTTGTTATCATAATTAATTTACTTCAGGGTCATGAGTGGCAGCCACAGAAAAGAGTCTTTGTTTTCAGCCCCTCAGAGTTTTGTCTGTGCTCTTTACAGATGATCTCTAACCCTCTCAGTTCTGTTTGATTCTTCAAACAATGGCCTCCAGCAGGCTCTAAGGGCCTCCAGCAGGCTCTAAGGGCCTCCAGCAGGCTCTAAGGGCCTCCAGCAGGCTCTAAGGGCCTCCAGCAGGTTCTAAGGGCCTCCAGCAGGTTCTAAGGGCCTCCAGCAGGTTCTAAGGGCCTCCAGCAGGTTCTAAGGGCCTCCAGCAGGCTCTAAGGGCCTCCAGCAGGCTCTAAGGGCCTCCAGCAGGTTCTAAGGGGTTCAGCAGGGTCTAAGGGCCTCCAGCAGGCTCTAAGGGCCTCCAGCAGGCTCTAAGGGCCTCCAGCAGGCTCTAAGGGCCTCCAGCAGGTTCTAAGGGCCTCCAGCAGGCTCTAAGGGCCTCCAGCAGGCTCTAAGGGCCTCCAGCAGGCTCTAAGGGCCTCCAGCAGGTTCTAAGGGGTTCAGCAGGGTCTAAGGGCCTCCAGCAGGCTCTAAGGGGTTCAGCAGGGTCATAAGGGCCTTCAGCAGGTTCTAAGGGCCTCCAGCAGGTTCTAAGGGCCTCCAGCAGGCTCTAAGGGCCTTCAGCAGGTTCTAAGGGCCTCCAGCAGGCTCTAAGGGCCTCCAGCAGGTTCTAAGGGCCTCCAGCAGGCTCTAAGGGCCTCCAGCAGGTTCTAAGGGCCTCCAGCAGGCTCAAAGGGCCTCCAGCAGGCTCTAAGGGCCTCCAGCAGGTTCTAAGGGGTTCAGCAGGGTCTAAGGGCCTCCAGCAGGCTCTAAGGGCCTCCAGCAGGCTCTAAGGGGTTCAGCAGGGTCTAAGGGCCTCCAGCAGGCTCTAAGGGCCTCCAGCAGGCTCTAAGGGCCTCCAGCAGGCTCTAAGGGCCTCCAGCAGGCTCTAATGGCCTTCAGCAGGCTCTAAGGGCCTCCAGCAGGCTCTAAGGGCCTCCAGCAGGCTCTAAGGGCCTCCAGCAAGCTCTAAGGGCCTCCAGCAGGCTCTAAGGGCCTCCAGCAGGCTCTAATGGCCTTCAGCAGGCTCTAAGGGCCTCCAGCAGGCTCTAAGGGCCCCCAGCAGGCTCTAAGGGGTTCAGCAGGGTCTTAGGGCCTCCAGCAGGTTCTAAGGGCCTCCAGCAGGGTCTAAGGGCCTCCCCTGGATGGATGGAATAATGTTTTCTTGTTTTCAGGAGAAAAATTGTTTCTGATTGATGGATAATTCATCATTGATAACTGACTGATAATTAGTTTTCTTACTGTAAATTGATAGCTTTATTAGGTGAGTCACAGGTGGCACTAAAATATCTTGGGTTTTTTTTAAGCTTTGCATTGAGCTGAATGGCATCCTGCCATGTTGGGTTTCTGATAGAGCCGATGATTTGATGTGGCGTGTTTGAACCAAATCAAAGCTTGATGTGGAGTTGGAGCCAAATCCACTTCCCCTCTGAGAGGTTTCTACTAAACTCATAAACTGGATCAATAAAGTCAAAGTTTAAGCAATAGTAGTCTTCTCATCCAGTCAATTCTCTCTTTAATGACTTTAATTTCTCTGAATTTAAAGTGAAAACTGGAACACTGAAATAAATCAGTGTATACGTGGAGATTAAAGTCGTGTTGTTAACACTGGTATGTTAAATTGGAGCCGTTTAATAAAGTTGAGTTTTTCTGCGGTTCTTTACCTCAGTCATGGTCGTGTTCCACATCTTGGTCACCACCGGCTCACTGCCGTAATCTGACTGTAGAGCAGGAGTCGCCCACGCTCGGAGGATCCCCTCGGCCTGGAGACAAGGAGCACAAACAGATAACACAAAAAACATAACCTGACATGCCAGATGGATTTGTTTCACACATCCATCTGGTAAACCTCTCATAGACAGCGTTTAGGAAAGGGCAGAGGCTTTGAAAAGAACTCAGAGTCTGAATGGATGAACGTTCCGTTTGTCACATCTCTACGGGCCAATCAGAGCAACAACACACGTGACGTAGCCGTGACCGAGGTGCACAGCTACCGAGGAACCATGGCGACTGAGGACATGTCAGTACTCGACTTTTGTGGTTTTTGAAAAGAAAACAACTCACTGCTGTTCTTTGTTCTTCTTTGAATGAAGAAATTTCGTCAAGTTCTGATAAAACTGGCGCTTTACCAGCATACACGCTAAGTTTCTGATCAGCCAATCACGGTTCAGCTTTCAGACATGCAGATGTGTTGAAGTCATCTAAATCTCCATTCCTCTACGCTCTGACTCTTACACCCTGTCTTCACACAGCTATGCATCTGTTGCTGCCATGTGATTGGCTGATCAATCATTAGTGTTAAGTGATTGACCAGGTGTACCTAATAAAGTGGTCAGTAGGTTATTGATTGAATCGGTTTTAAATTGTCAGTAAATAAAGTCGATCAGCTGAACTCTGGCTAACGTCTGCTGGTCACGGCAGTTAACGTGAGTCCTTAAACGCCACTTCCCATCCCTCCCGCTGATTGGCTGTAAAGACTGCATCGCCCCGCTGTAATACATCTCCAGTCCGGTCA
Organism: Cheilinus undulatus; assembly: GCF_018320785.1. Classification (NCBI taxonomy): domain Eukaryota; kingdom Metazoa; phylum Chordata; class Actinopteri; order Labriformes; family Labridae; genus Cheilinus; species Cheilinus undulatus. The sequence continues at coordinate 344,415 of NC_054871.1, read as the reverse complement.
CTTCCCAATCACATGGCAAGGAAGGAACAACCGTGACCGGTGGCGGCCTCTCATAACGTCGCTCAGACAGCTTATTACATCTCCGTCATTCCGACCTCATGAAGGTTATTGGCCGTTGCTGAGACCAGCTGGGGGCCCCGGAGTCCAACAGCAGATTTATGGTTCTGATTAGAAGAATAGAGAGATCAACGCCATATTTAAGCTCCGCCTCCATTGTGGACGCTTCTGTCTCTGCCTTATTGACACCAGCAGCTATCTAAATACAGATTAGACAAACCTGAGCCAGGTTAGACAAATCTCCTCTGTTAACATTCTTAGATTACCTCTGTCCTCATCGTCTGATTGGATAAAAACCTCCTCTGTAAACGTTCTTAGATGACCTCTCTGTCCTCTCAGACGTCCTCATGTTGCCCCCCCCCGAGCTCGTCTCAGACCCTGTAATTTGTAGACCTGTCCCTGAATGGATATCGGCCCCTGTCTGGGTTGGTGAGTGGACGTATATGTAAATCAGCTGTTTTGCATATAAAATGCTTTATCCTCTCTTTTCCAGAATAATAAATAGCTTAGAGTTAGAGACGCCCCGGGACCCGGGACCCCAGGCTCTCCTGGAGTCATTAAGTAGCTGAATGGAGGGAGGCAGACAAAAAGGCTGTAATTCAATGATGGCTGCCGCTATGAAGGAGGATTTACATGGAGTTTAAATCCAGAGAGAGGGACGCTGGGGTGAGGAAGACCGAGGGAGATGAGGATGAAGAAGCAATGGAGGCAGAGAATGGAACAAAGAGGGAAAGGTGGAGAACTCACGAACGACGAGTAGGCCAGAGCCACGACACCAGCGGCCACCTCAGCGATGAAGATGATGAGGATGATGGAGAAGAACTGCAGGAATCAGAGAGAGAAAGTTTAATCCTAAAATCATCAACCACCATCAATAATCAATAATCAGGTTTGAGACCTGATCCATCCTGTGAAGTCCTCGATCAAAAAACCAGTCCAAATGTTCATAACCCTAACCCTTTAGCTCTGGGGATTTAGGGGCTGGGATTGATCTGATTATGTTAACGGATGTCCTCCAGTTGGACAAAGGTGAAGCCAAACTAGCCCAGTAAGAACAGAAGTCCCACTCCCTGTTTCAGTAACGACAAGGACTCCACTCAAGATATGCTCCTCCACCACTGAGAGGGTTTTTAAACCATTCATGGAGGTTAGGGTTATCATCACAGCCGCCACTCTCTGAAGGCAACGACACAGTATTCATGAGGAGACGGATTAGATAAGAAGACCCTGGAGACAGAGTTTTAATGACTGAGTCACTCAGGCTGTGTCCAAGACTTCATCCAGTCCAGACCTACCGTCAGCAGCAGACACTTGCTCTCCTTGTGGGCTCCACAACAGCCCAGAAGCCCCAGCAGCACCAACACGGCCCCGATGGCGATGCAGAAGAAGCCCACGTTGACAAACTGCATGCCTTGGCCTGAAAATGGCCCCAGGAGCCGCAGGAAAGAGCCTCCATCCACGCTCACCCAGATCCCCATGGAGAGCAGGGTTAGTCCACCCAGCTGCAGGAGAGACCAGGACCGTGTTATCAACATTTATGTTAATAGGCCCCCAGAAAGTCCACATACAGATCTCATCTATCATAACAGCCTACTGACCAATCAGTTTTCTAAAGGATGTGATTTAACGCTCACAGCAGTGAGGATGCCTCATTCATTTATTCACCCAACAGTCAGTGTGCCGGGTCAGCAGCTTCTGAGGAGGCGATTGTTTCAGGAAATGAGAGACCATCTTCATCCGTGACCCTGCAACGGCTCCAGGGGACATGGTGACACCTCGATATCCTTCACCAGGATGCCCCAGGCCGTCATCATAGACCAGGATGAACTCATACCTCTGAACTAGAGGACTGCACACTTCTGGAAGTTTCTTTATCGACTCATAAATCCACTGAGGGATCGTCTAGAGCCAGAGGCAGATCTCTGCTCTTTAGTTTAAACACCAGCTGTTCCAGTTCAAAGACTAAACAGAGTTTGAATGTCTCTGATTGTTCGTAGGATGTCATTTTTGGTCTCTGGGACTTTGTTAGTCACCAGTTTCTGGACTTCTGCTGGACTCTGCTGGTCCAGATGGTTTTGAGTTGTGGACTTCTGCTGGACTCTGCTGGTCCAGATGGTTCTGAGTTTCAGAGCTTCTGTTACTGAGAGTCACACCATAGAAAATTCACAATCTCACCCTGTGCCCACAGCCGACCCCCTAACAGTCCTGGTCCTGCTCTAAACTCTTTTAATTGGTGATTTATCCTGTAATAAATCCTGATTAGTTAAAAGACCATTTCCTTGCTCTAGTCCTAATTCCTCTTGGAATCCTCTTTTTCAACAGAGATTTGTGTTCTTTCTGCCATCTTCAACTTAAAAATGGATTTACTGTTTTTGCAAATTAACTTCTTCATTTATTAGAATGTCCCAGCTATTTTGGAATTGTAGTTGTAAAAGGGTTAAACTTAGCAATGATAAATGAATGCAAAGCTTAGATAACTGATGACTGAGTCCCGATTGTTTCTGTCATCCATAGACACCAGGAAACCAGAAAAACCAGAAAAACCAGCGGACAGCGGTCAGGATCTATGCCACATGGTTCAAATTACAGCGAGGAAATCTCCAGATCTCATTCTCTCTGTCTCACTGACCCTCTCTGCCCCTCCTTCCCCTCACTCAGTGCGTTGACATGCATGGTTCATGTTAACTACCATGCTGTCTTTATCAGGATAGTTAAGGCTGGACTCCCCTCAGAGACCTGGGCCAACATCCAAGTCCACCTGACCCCAGAGTTTTTCTGAAGAGGTGGACCTAGGGAATGTGAGCTCAGCCTCCAGCAATGTTATGGAGACTCTTCTTCTATGGTGTGGAAACCAAGCGGCAACCTCTGGTCCTCAAAAATGAAGCAAAAATTACAATACTGCGAGTGTCCACTAGAGGCTTGCTGCAGGAACACCTGAAGTCCCGTACACAACACCTGTTATACAGCTGGTTTTTACACTAGAAATAAACTGGTTTACAGCCTGGTTCTAAACACCAAACGTGTCTCATTAGCTAATGTCTTCATGTGCTCTCACTGTTCGAGGGTGAATTTTTTTATAGCACAATCGTTTAGATTATATTTAAGAAAAACCTCACTGCGGACTGATTGACGCATCTTATTTGATTGACAGATAGCTTGACAGGCAAAAGGCTACGTTTCTGTCAACCAGAATGCTAGCTAGCTAGCTGACAGGAAGTCGTGCTTAGTGGGCGGGCCATTAGGTTGATCCAAAGTTCAGTTGAGACCGTGATTTTAACATGGAGGCCGCTGCAGATGGCTGACGACACACAGGCGTGGTCTGGTTCTTTCTACAGTCTATGGTGGAAACAGGGAGAGGGTTGTTGTTGGGGTCCTTCTTTACCCCTTGGTGTCTTAACTCCTGAGTCTTTCTTTGTCTCCATTTCTTCCACCTTTCCTCCATCTAAACCCGCCTGCTGTCGTCTCTCTGGGATATCTGCCACCCTAAAAGGTCACATATTTTACACTTGAAGACAAGTTTATCTTGGTCTCAAAGGTCCACAGAACAAGCCTGTGAAAGTTGTTGCTGTAAAAACACTTCAGTATTGGATTCCTGCATGTCTAATAAGCCCTCTGTTTAAGCCCTGCTCAGAACGAGCTGTTTCTGTGTCTTTAAATGTAAATAAGCTGACTGACTCCGCCCCTGACTCCACCCCTCTCAGGAAAGGGATGTGGAGGGCAGAACTTTCTTCCAAGCCAGGAAGGTGACAGAGTCACTGTGATGACCACTCAACAGTCACAGAGTCACTCTGATGATCAATCAACAGTCACAGAGTCACTCTGATGATCAATCAACAGTCACAGAGTCACTCTGATGATCACTCAACAGTCACAGAGTCACTCTGATGATCAATCAACAGTCACAGAGTCACTCTGATGACCACTCAACAGTCACAGAGTCACTCTGATGATCAATCAACATTCACAGAGTCACTCTGATGATCAATCAACAGTCACAGAGTCACTCTGATGATCAATCAACAGTCACAGAGTCACTCTGATGATCAATCAACAGTCACAGAGTCACTCTGATGATCACTCAACAGTCACAGAGTCACTCTGATGATCAATCAACAGTCACAGAGTCACTCTGATGACCACTCAACAGTCACAGAGTCACTCTGATGATCACTCAACAGTCACAGAGTCACTCTGATGATCAATCAACAGTCACAGAGTCACTCTGATGACCACTCAACAGTCACAGAGTCACTCTGATGATCAATCAACAGTCACAGAGTCACTCTGATGATCAATCAACAGTCACAGAGTCACTCTGATGATCACTCAACAGTCACAGAGTCACTCTGATGATCAATCAACAGTCACAGAGTCACTCTGATGATCAATCAACATTTACAAAATTAAGTTTGTCCTTTATTTCACTAAATACCTTTATTCTCTCTTGTCCACTTCATATACCATATTTCCCATTAGCCTGTTTATATTTTTAAATATAAATAATAATAAGAATTCTTTCTCTCCTTGCACTACAACTATTCTTGGATCTCTGGTTATTACTATAATTCTACACCTTGGTTTGTATTTTTAAATGTTGTCATGTCAATATCTGAGAACACTATTTAAAATTTTTTGTTTATAGAAGTCCTTTTTGACTTCTGTTCTTTGCCTTTTGTTATGCTGTGGATTCCAAGAGGCATGAAATAATTTGAATTTAACCTCAGACGTTACATAACATTTGTCTGTACAGCCTGAACCGTCGTTTTTTATCATTCTGTGAGCTATCTTGTCTACAAGGATCACCGGGGTTCCAGGTGACTTTTCAGGCTGCCTCATCACGTTTTTCAGGCAGGAACAAGGACAATGCTGACGCGCCAAGAGCATCATCTGTGACAGTGGGAGTCCAGTTCTGCATTTCCATCTCAGCCAGTTTCTCTCCATTTCACAGGATGGGTTAGATATCAACATTAAAGTCGAGGTGGAGGAGTCAGAACAACCCCAGTAGAGATGAGTAAGCAAAGAGGGGAGCATGGCGGAGAGAGGTTCAGTGATCTGAAGGTTTAACGTCTCTGCAGTGGATGAGATGATTTCATCTGATCGACCTTTAACGGATCTGATGTGTTTTCTACCTCTCTAAAGCAAACATGTAACAGCTCCATCCAATCGTACTGCAGGTTAATAAGTGAGCAGTCAGAGAGGAAATATACTCACAAAGATCAGCAGGTTGAACAGGACCATCAACAGTTTAACAAATGTGAAGCAGCCCATTTTAATCTGCAATAAAAGGAGATTAATCTGGGATTAATCAGAAGTTGATCAGAGATGATAAATCAGAGCTAATAAGAATATTTAGGAATTAATCAAAGATTAATTATAGATAATGAGATTAGGGCTTAATCAGATAAATAAGAGTGTTTCTCCTATTATCAGCCGGGATGCTCCATCTTTCATTTATACATTTGAGTAAATGGCCACATGCTTTAACAGTGCATGTACTTTTATAGTTTACTCATATATTGTTATGTGGTTAATCTTCACACGATGATTTTACCATCCAGACCATCACAGAGAAATGACACAGCTGTCACTAAAAACACAGAATTGAGAGGGATTTAAGCAGAGACATGAGGGAAATCAAAGCTTACCCTTCTATCTGGAACTATTTCTGATCTCCAAAGTAGAGCAGATTTTACTCTGACAGTCCGTGTCCCAACTATTCTGGAATTAAAGTGACCAAAAAGGACTGAAAGGCTGTAAAAACACCAGGTATGATCCAGAGGTTCCTCTTCCTCTGGCTCAGGTGTGTCCAGGTGAGTTTGAGAACAGTGATGAACTGAATAAAAGGGAACAGAAATCTGATTCGCTCCTCCTCAGGCTGACTGGTGGAGTCAGAGTGGAGTGGGCGTGGCCTCGCAGGATCACGGTGAGGGCAGGCCAGTGTTTTGTTCAGGTGGAGAGGCTCGAGTGGCAGCTCTGACCCCTGCAGGTACACGCTGACACAGATTCACAGCACGTCACGGAGCGCGTTTAAGCTCAAATATGACGGGATGCCTTTATCCGGTCTGCTGTCAGACGCCAAAGGGACAAAATAGACAACCTGGACAAGCTTAACCTGAACCCTGAGGAGAGAGAGATGTGCAACAGGAGCCATGAAGTCAGACGCTGCACAATAATACAAATACACCATATCAGGTAATATCAGTGGAAGTACAGAGATCAGATCACCCATGATTGTTATCTTCTATGATTACTATATTCAGTGATAACTTTAATCTATGATTATTATCATCATACCTATTCCTCCATCCTTCTATTATCTCTCCATCCTTCTATTATCCCTCCATCCTTCTATTATCCCTCCATCCTTCTATTATCCCTCCATCCTTCTATTATTCCTCCATCCTTCTGTTATCCCTCCATCCTTCTATTATTCCTCCATCCTTCTATTATCCCTCCATCCTTCTATTATCCCTCCATCCTTCTATTATCTCTCCATCCTTCTATTATCTCTCCATCCTTCTGTTATCCCTCCACCCTTTTATTACCCCTCCATCCTTCTATTATCCCTCCATCCTTTCTTTGTTACTCTACCTCCTCCAGAACCCTGTAGTGTTGCCTGTTGACCACTGGGGGGCAGTAGTGAGCTGTGAGCCTCTCTGGTGGTCTGTGTTTGTGAGTGGAGGAATGTTCTGCTCTTTGTTCAGGGGATGAGGAGACAAAAGAAGTAAAAAATCCCCTAAGTGGCACATTTTTACTCTTTCACATTCATATTTTTAACTTTAACATGCTCCCATTAAATCTTTGCATCACAGCCAATCAGCCGTCAGTGGATCTGATGATTCTAGAGATCAAACTAACAGTTTTATCCCAGGTGTCTTCCCATGCTGTGACCGTCTGCCTGATGACTTTCATTTGATGTTTTGTTAGTAGGATTCTACAGTGTCTTCCTCTCTCTGTCCTCTGATAAATCCTTCAGGACGTTCACACCGAGCTGAAGCCGAAGCCGGTTCCTGCTCTCCTAACACCTTGTTGGATATCTGAGTCCGTCTCAGCTCAAGTCTTTCTCTGTAATATCACTTTAATGGCCTTATTGTGAGTTATGACAATCTCACCCACACCACCATTAACCCGGCGCTCCTTAATCTCAGCGAGAGGAGCACCTGTCAGGCTTCGTTAGCCATTAAACCGTTAATAATCTCCGCCCCCGTCCACGCACGCACACACGCTCTGTGGCCGTGGCGTGAGGAAGGAGAAATGATTAGAGCGGAGCTTTTTCATCACCTCTGATGAAAGCAGTGACGGGCAGCAGAAATCGGGGTTAGATGGAGGAGGTAAAAAACAAGGGTCCCTTAATGAGCTCTGTTAGATGGAGTATTACCAGAGCCCTCCAGGGCAGAGCCGCCGTTATACATCTCTACTGCCGGCCCGCTGCCACCTCACGGCGAGCTGGAACGTCCTGCGTGAGCTCTGACTCATTCTTTAACATGACTCTAAGGCTGAAATAATATCAGAGTGAGAGCTCTGCAGCTGGGACGGCCCTAATGAACATCCACAACTCTGCGGAGGTCATGTGACTCTGGATCAGGACTGAAACAAAGACCAGATCAGACCAGACCAGACCACAGCAGACCACAGTAGACCAGGGCAGTCTGGACAAGATCAGGCCAGACCAGACCAGACCAGACCAGACCAGACCAGACCCGACGTGGTAGTCACTGATCTCAATGGAGACATGTAAGTCTGGTTTTGATCTAGGTCCAGTCTAGTCTGGTTTGATGCAGGCCCAGCCCAGCCCAGTTCTGATCCAAGATAAGACCAGCCTAGTTTTGATCCAGGCCCAGTCCATTCTGGTTCTCAACCAAGTCCAGCATGAATCTAGTTCTGATCCAGGTCTCATCAGTCTGGTTCTTGTTGTTGTCTTCAAGAACAGACTGTCCAGTGACCTGACTGTTAATCCACCCTGGCTCTGTGTCCTTGTTTCCTCCTTGTTTTATGCTTGACCCATGTTGTGTGTGTGTGCATGTGTATGTGTGTTTTTTCTAAGATCGCTATTGTCCCTCTGACCTATCACGCCGAAAATTGTTGTGCATGTGGCATAGCCAAATGTACTTGCATACTTATGGGTATGACACTATTATGTTGTCTGTGTTTATGTCTTAGACGTACTTGATGATGATCTGTTCTACTTATGTTTTTAGATATACTCTTTTTAAATTTCCCTGTACAGCACTTTGGTACAAACTTTGCTTGTTTTTTGAAAGTGCTCCATAAATTAAGTTGACGTTGACCTTGACCAGTGCTAGGCTCAGGATAGTGTTAGCTCAGGATAGTGTTAGCTCAGGATAGTGTTAGCTCAGGATAGTGTTAGCTCAGGATAGTGTTAGCTCAGGTTCGCGTTAGCTCTGGTGTATGTGGGATGTTTTTAGTGAGGACCTCCTGTGGTTAGGGTTACTTCTCATAATTCCCTGAATGAAACCAGCAGAGAGAAAATGGAACCCTGAATCACTGAACCTGAGTCAGAGTTAGGGTTAGGGGTTAAGGGTTAGGGTCAGGGTTAGGGGTTAGGGGTTAGGAGTGAAGGCACTGAGCTGTAGGAGTGAAAGCATCCATAGATTATTACAGGGAGGAAATGATGGACATCTTCAGAAGACCTAGGCACTGAACCAATCTTTTATTCCTTGCTCAGACTAAGGACGTTTGTTTTTTACTGTCGGAACAGAAAAATGGATCTGATAGCTCTGTGGGTCTGTGGTTCAGCCCTGAGCCATGGACAGACCCCTTCGTTGTTCAGGACTGAGGTAGAAATGATGACTGAGGTCCTGAAAAGTCCTCACAGAAGACATTAACATCTTCATCCATGTCTGCTCAGGTCTGATTTAGACTCTGAACCAGCAGCACCAGACTGCCTGAGAAACCGCCTCAGGTCATGAGGAGAGGGTTTCTAGAGTCAGATGATGATGATGATGATGATGATGTATATGTGAACCTATGGTGACCTCTCCCTCAGCACCACAGGGCAGGATCTGCCTCTTTGTCTCGACAAAGGGAAATAAAAACAGCTGATGAATGACCTGGTCCAATAACGTCTGCTCAGTAACAGCCACTAACCAATCGTTATGGAGGCCTGATTATTTCCACCTGCTGGATGATACCGAGAGTCCAAACGAGCGCAGCAGTCACTTTATTATTGTTCATAACCCATTAGATCTGCAGGACAAATTCATCATTCTGCAGGAGAAGGACAGAGAGAAGAAGCATTTAAACACAGTGGTTCTGCTGTGACCTCTGACCTCTGGGACCTCCTGGACCTCTATTGTTTGTCTTCCTCTTTCTTTTATCGTATGTAAGTGATGCATTTTAAATCTCAGTGATCCATTAAGGCTGTAGGAGGTCCAGCAACTATGAATCAAAATAAAGTGACTACAAACTGACTGACTCACAAAGGAAGAGGATGGCTGAGACAGCAGGGGGCGGAGAAATGACGAAGATGAGCAGATGAGGAGGAAGGGGTTAATGGAAAATTAAGGGAAGGGCAGGATAAGAGGAGGATGAGCGGAGGAAGACAGGAGGTGTTGAGGACCTGCTGCATTTGTGGGTTTTTAATTCAACATCATCAAACAATTTTATGTTAAAATACTCAACAGATATTTAATTCATCCCAATTATAAACAATTTTAAAAGCATTTATGTTTAAAGGGATACTTCAACATTTTGGCAAATTCGTCCATTGCCATAATTCCTATAGTCTTAGTAATAGGTTCGTTACCTTTAGTAGTCGGTGCAAGCTATTTTTAGATCGCTGCTGCCAAGTTCGGACCTGCTGTGCCAACTCAATGTAAGCAGACGGTATTCCAGCTTTCTCTCATCAAACTCATCAAATACACAATCCAACAACTCCAAAACACTCTGGTGGACAAGTTGTGACCTGCACATTCACCACGCTATGAAATAATAACATACTTATGTAACATTACGACACATGAAGCAAATACTCTGAACAATTTCTTGAGTGAACCACTGGGCGGAGTGACACAGTGCAGCAGCCATGCCTGCAGTGTAGTTCCGGCTTTGCATTTAGCTTTAAAACATCTCTGTCTCGTAATGTTCCATGATTATTTCATAGCGTGGTGAATTTAAAGATTTAAAGATGGATTCTCCACTGAGAAACACAGAAACGGGCGTATCTATCTGCTTTGCAAGGTTAGCAACTTGGTGCAGGAACGGCAGGGGCACAAACACAAAATTCACACTTACACTCACTCACTCTCTCTCTCTCTCACACACACACACACACACACACACACACACACACCCACACACGCACGCGCACACACACACAGTAGGTCCAGAAAGGAGGTAGACAGAGAGAAGGTACACAGGACCTACAATTTCCACACTTTTTTTTTTTTTTTTAGCCCTGGGTCCACTGGACCCGACCATCCTGTATGTAATATAAATGTGTCGGTGGGGTATAAAGTGATTGAAAATGTGTTCTGATATATGTTCTTCACAGAAAATGAGCCAAGGCCAATGAGTCTGAGTTTGAAAAAATAATTATTCATATAATTTTTCTTTTAATAAAAAATGAAAACGGGTCCCACAGACCCGAACACCATACAGGGGTTAAGTATCTTGGGGTCGTGTTCACTAGTGAAGGTTAAAGGGACCCTGAGATTGACAGGTGGATTGGCGCTGCATCGGCAGTACAACTACGCTGTGCCGGACCGTTGTGGTGAATAAGGAGCTGAGCCGAGAGGAAAAGCTCTTTATTTACCAGTAGATCTATCTCCCAACCCTCACCTCTGGTCATGAACTCTGGGTAATGAGGTTGCAGTTACAAGCAGCTGAAATGAGACATCCAGAGGGAGTTAGGAGTAGAGCTGCTGCTCCTTTGCATCAAAAGGAGCCAGGTGAGGTGGTTCGGGCATCTGATCAGGATGCCTCCCTGTGGAGGTGTTCTGGACTAGAGGAAAACCTCGGGGAAGACCTAGAACTCGCTGGAGGGATTGTGTATCCTGTCTGGTCTGGGAATGCCTCGGGAACCCCCAGAAGGAGTTGGAAATTGTTGCTGGGGATTTTTGTTTTTTTGTAAAGCTTGACCCTCAGTAACCTTTTCTTTCTGTTTAAAAAAAAAAACAACAGTCCAAGCATCATGTCCAGTTTCTTGTCTCCTCTTCGTTGTTTTCTTTGTCTTCACCTTTCCTCCCTCTTATTTACTCCCATCATCGTCCCCTCTCCGGCCCGTCCGCCCCCCTTCTCCCTCTCGGCTGGTGTTGGGGATTGATGGAGATACGGGAAGCTGTCAAGCAGTAAATAGCATGGACATTGGCTCCCTGCTATGAGACGAGAATCCAGGCAGCTCCTTTGGCTCTTAACGCCTCCCCTCATCTCCTCTGACTCCCACCTCCTCCCTCCTCTCTACCTGAACAGAATGAGCCGTGGAGGGCCTCCTGTCCCATCTTCCTCTGGGATCGTCTCTAGCCAAACGCTCTGAGACATCTCCCCCATCCTCCTGTCCCAGTCCCTCTGTCTCAGGTTTTCCTGCTGATTCAGACTCATTTCCCTCCATGCATCTATCAGGTATTCACAGATGCTGGTTCCCTCTGAAAGGTTAATGCTCTGAATGATTTTAAACTGTTTGGCTGTTTAAAGGAGCAGTGAAAGGAGGAGGTCAACCATAAAACGTGATCGTCTTCCTCCTCCACATGCCGTGTTTCCGTCACTTCCCTCCATCATCCCGATTCTTCCTCTTCTTTCTCTTATTCTCCTCTCACTGTCTTTGTTTTGTCTCTGTTAGAAAAACTCAGGTTAAAGGTGGTGAGACTGAAATCTCGTCCTCCGTGGCGTCCTCCGTGATGTCCTCTGTGGCCTCCTCCATGGCTTAAAGTATCATGGGGTGGGGGTTGAGGGAAAGTACAGTTATGGCCATAATTTACTGCGTGGGGTGGCAGAGAGGGATCATTTAGTCTGACTGGAGAGGAGTGAACAACTGTCAGTGGTTGTGGTTAGGCCCAGCCGGAGTGAAGCGTCCCCACATCCCCTGCTGTAGAGACCCTTTAACTCTGCCAACAGTAAAGGCTGGATGGTTCAGTGGGCTGAGACTTGTTTCTGGTCTCTCTGCTGAGAGGATAAACCGGCTCAGCCCTGACATGATCAGGACCTGGTCTCCAGTTCCACTACAGAGGTCCTGGTCGTGACTTGTTTTCACTCCTGAGCCGTTTGGTTTAAATAATTGTCCTCATTGTCTGTGATGGTGTGACAGCTGTCAATCAAACTGTGGGGGCGGGCCCAGCTACTTCACTGAGACTTCCTTTAACTGTGGGTCTGTCTGCTCTGGTTTGTTTCGTTTCTAGTGACAACATGAATGACTTAAATCTCACCTGATGACAGGGAGCATTGAGCTTTTTGGACTGAACCAGCTTCTGTAGTCAAACATGAGTTACAGACAGGAAAGCCTGACGCCAGGAGAGAAGCAGCAGAAACCCAGAGCAGAGCAGAGACAACAGAAGGACTCTGATTAAGCCAGACAGAATAGAGGAGGAGCTGGGGTGGAGGAGGGCTGCAGAGAGGCAGGCTAGAGCAGTGTTATGTGCTTAGAGTCAATCAGCTGATCTCAGTTATTTGATTCATGGCCTGTCTGAGCGAACGCAACATGAAGAGCAGGTCGTGGTCCGGGATGATTAACGGTGCGGTCTGCTTTGGCGGCTCCACCACATTAACGTGTTACCATGGCGTTAACCAAGGAGCAGAGCTGGTTGACCCACAGAGAGGAAACAACCACACCCACCTGGTAGACTGGTCCACATCTCTGTGGGAGGTATTTCACAGCCATCTCAGACAGTGCCTAGGAACCTTTCAAAATAAAAACTGGACTCTGATTGGATCGGTCCCTCTTGGAGAAGAACAAAAACATCTTTTCTACCAGGAAAATCTGTCAGTGTGGTTCTTTGTTTGGTGATAAAGAAACGTCCAGTTCTGCTTAGACTGCTGCTGCAGCTGCGTCCATGCTGATCTCTTCTCTGGCCACCACTGTTCCACTAAACCACAACCTGTAGCTGACTCCTCTTTTTCCTTAAACCATGCTGATTGGTCCGGTCATCCTCTGACCAGGAACACCAGTCAGAGACTCTCACAAGTAAAGATGGGCAGAGGTTCACCAGTCTGTGAAAAACTGTATTTAAAACAGTTTTAGAAAAATGTTCCTCATCATAAAATAGTAAAGACTTTGAATAATCCACAATTTACAGTCCATAATATCATCAAAGATTCAGAGAATCTGGAGAAATCTCTGAGAGCAAGGGACAAGGCTGAAGGGGCCCTCAGGGGCCACGTCATTAAAAACAGGCATGATTCTGTAGTGAAATCACTGCATGGGCTCAGGAACTTTCCAGAAATCATCGTCTGTCAACACAGTTGGCCGTGCCATCCACCAATGACAGTTAAAGCTGATCATGGAGAGAAGAAGGATCCAGAAACACCATGGTCCGTCTTCTCTGGACCAAAGCTCATTTAGCATGGACTGAGGAAACATGGAAAACTGTTCTGTGGTCAGAGGAAACATGGAAAACTGTTCTGTGGTCAGAGGAAACATGGAAAACTTTTCTGTGGTCAGAGGAAACATGGAAAACTGTTCTGTGGTCAGAGGAAACATGGAAAACTTCTCTGTGGTCAGAGGAAACATGGAAAACTGTTCTGTGGTCAGAGGAAACCACAGACACACAAAAGGGTACTGATTACCCGGGCCCACAGTAGGGAGGGGCCCTTGAGGAGCCTGCACTGAAAAGTGTGTTTTTATCTATTTTTTCTCATTAATTGGCAGAGGTGGGAGTAAGTCACTCGTGCAAGTCTCAAGCAAGTCCCAAGTCATACAAAAATCGGATGATCTACCCCTGTTTCCACATTTAAATCAGTAAAGACAGTGGTACAAAAGTTGAGTTTTATGATGGTTGCATGTGAAACAAATGGTTTGTCACAACGTTCCCGAGTGATATCTGCACTGAATAAGTCCTTTTACAATATTATCCAAAGATGATTATAGGAATACTTTAATAGGGCTTATGACCTTAAAAATATTGCAGGTTAAGTGTCCCTAGAAAATACTGACTTTAGGATAAATTTATAATGTTGACAAAATCAATATCCTTCACTTCTCTGTTTTTAGGCTGCTTTACAGTGTAAAGTAATAATGTAATAATAGCCTGATGTGTTTATATTACATATTCAAATTAAACATTTACAAAGCTGATGATTATTATAGTGCATGTGGATGCTATTAAGTGACCCTCAAGGCCAACATTTCATGGCTTTCAGAAACTTTCAGAAAAAAAAAACACAATGAATTTGATCATCAGAAAATAATGTAACTTATGTAATTATTAATGAAGCAACGTCTGCCATGATAAAATCAACACCTGGGATGGAATCAGCAGACACCTGCTGTCCGCCTGGTCATCACATCAGAAACTGAATATTACTTCATATAACGTCACGTTAATCTTATGCACATTTTAAACTTAACGTTAGTTTAATCAGCTACGTTAGCATTCATGTTAGCAAACGTTACCATCAGACAGTGTATACACACTGCTGCCTCAACGTAAACAAAACAAAACAAAACAAAACAAAACAAAAACAGAAAGGCGCCACCCAGTCTGTCCACATTGGACAACAAATATGAATCAAACTGCTCAAGAAAAGCTAATCCACACAAACTTTATATCACACACACACACACACACACACACACATTTGACAAGCCAATATGTTAGCTAAGACACCTTTACTGCACATTTTTTGAGAAGATGTAAACATTAGGTAGCTTGTTTCAGCTATGTTAGTGTTAGCAAACGTTAGCTTTCTAACAGCTGTCACAGCTAGCTAAAAGACACGTTCACGTAGCTCATCTGTCTTTGTGGGTTTTGTAGTGACGGATGAAGTTGGACGTTGTGGTGGTCGTGTCACTGATTTTTGAGCTGCAGACCTTGCAAACCACTGTTCTCTTCTTCATACCGTCATTGACAACGTAATCCAGAACCCAAACTGAATTATTCTTGGTGTCGCTGCCTCCATGACTGCTGCTCCTGTGTTGACCTGCAGACCGCCGTTAGTCCGTGCAGCGTGCTGCGTGCATTGCACAGTCAAATCACCCGATCATGTTTCAAAATAAAACATAATTTCTAACATAATCTAACTTAAAAATGCAAAATATGCAAATATTTAAATTAAAAAAGTCAAGTCATCTGTCTCAGGTCTAAGTCAAGTCTCTAGTCATGAAGACCAAGTCACAAGCAAGTGGAGTCTTTTATCAGTGTTCGTCAAGCAAGTCTCAAGTCTTTAAATACGCGACTCGAGTCAAGTCACGTGACTCGAGTCCCCCACCTCTGGTAATTAGTGTCATTATTGAGTCAAAAGCCACAACATGAATGGGTCAGCAGGCTGAAATCTGTATGAGATAGAGTAAAATAAATACTGGGGGCCGCTGCTCCTCCCTTAAAAAATTCCAAATGTTTTAGTCCAGCACTATGAAATAATGCAAGTAAATTCAGTTGAACCAAAGTAAAAATGTTGCTCATAAATGGGGGAACTGTGCTTTAAAAATACATTAAAATGCATATATATTTGTAAAAAAAAGATGCACCATTTGTTGCTTGGCTGGCAGGTTAAAGGGGGCCCTGTGTAATGTTCTTTCCCTAGCTACGTCCCTGCATCCAGACAACGTCTCTGTCAGGGAAGGCCTTGGCTGGTTCAGCAGGACAATGCTAAACCACATACTGCACAGCATGGTGTGGAGGAATCTCCAACAAGACAGGGAAATTAAGACACCAGCAACAATCATTGAGGAGAAACTTTCTAGAATTATTTTGACACCTGCAGGTGGACACACCAACCATGAGCACAGACTGGCCATGGCAGAATGTGCCCCGAACCTTTCGCCCTGTGCTCTTTTATACTCTAGTTTACAACACTCATTCGCATGCCTCCAATTCAGGTTACACAGAGATGTTAAAATGCCATTAAAAACCTGTTCCCCGGCTTAACCCCTCCTGGACCATGAACCCTCAGATCAAAGATCCTTTTGTTATACCTCACTGGATCGCCCCTGAAACTTCCCTGAGGGGGAACACCAGAGGCCTGTACGACGAAGCTGGATTTTCTCTTATCGAGATAACTTCGGGATTAACCCTGGATTTTCTGTACAGCGACACTGGCTCACTTCTGACCGGGATAAATCACCGTGGTAACTTCTGCTGAAGGGCTAACCTGCTCCGGAGCAGGTTATGTTCTAGATATGACATCAGCGAGTATCAAAGCTCCGCCTCCTGACCAATCAGCTCTCTTGGAAAATGGCCTGCCCATTCTTAGGAGATCCTGTAGACCTTGTAGCACAGGTCGTGACAAGAGCGCTTAGGAGAGAAAGAATATTCAGGGATAGATGATAGATAAATTCTGGTGATTTCATCCATCCAACAGAGACAGTGTGGAGAAATAAAGCCCTGTCACTCGACGCTTTCATGTATGTTTTTCTGTTTGATCTTCAC
Organism: Cheilinus undulatus; assembly: GCF_018320785.1. Classification (NCBI taxonomy): domain Eukaryota; kingdom Metazoa; phylum Chordata; class Actinopteri; order Labriformes; family Labridae; genus Cheilinus; species Cheilinus undulatus. Next base: position 327,820 of record NC_054871.1, on the reverse strand, counting down.
TTGTTCCCAAGTCCTTTTTGCTCCACTAGGGATCATCTGAAATAACAGGGTTAATAATAACGGTCACACATGGCAAAACTGCAGAAACACGGATTAATGGAACGCACAACTACTCACGCCATCACGCTGAGGAATTAATATTACAACACAAAGTTGGCTGAGGAAGCTCCGCCCCAAACATCTGTGCCGTAATAAAGTGAAACTGAGTGATCAGAGTGCAGAAGAGTCAGTTTATATTGTCTGATAAATCAATATCATATAATCTGACGAATTTATGCATTAACAGAGTCTACAGTTTTCTGCCAGCTTTCCCTCCTGGCTTTTGCTGTGGCGACAGTGTTGCTTCTGGTCTGGATTATTGATTTAAATTCCTCATATTTTTGAAGAATGATTGTCTGTTCCTCCATTGAGAAATACGCTGCTCTGCAGGGTTTCTCCATGTCTGCGATTGGTCAGACGCAGAAAACCCCACCCCTTTTATGTGAGCGCACTGATCCAGATTGGAAAACCCTGGCTGCAGTTACCGAGTTGATAGCCAGCTTCGTCGCACAGCTGATCTGGATTGCGAATGCCTTGATAAGTCAATCCAGCTAGCGTGTTAATCCAGCTTTGTCGTACAGGCCTCTGGTCAGACGTTGTTTTCATCACTCTCAAAATAAGGCAAAGGTTTAGGTTGGGTGAATACAAGGTTAAGGCACAATTTCCCTTTACAATGGCTTCACAGGAGAAGAGTCTGGGTCCTGAACTGGTCTGCCTGTAGTCCAGACCTTTCACCAATAGAAAACATTTGGAAAAATCCAACAGAGAAGACCCAGATAGAAACCTACATCAGACAAGAATGGGACAACGTTCCTCTCCATCAGCTGGTCTCCTAACTTCCCGGACGTTTAATGTCGAATGAAGAGGGGATTTATGTAACACTTATTAAGTATTTAGGAATAATTATGGGATATCCTCTTAAACATATAAAACAAGGTTAGAGTGAGGCTAGTGGTTCGGCTCTGGGTGAAAACTAACGGACAGAGACAGATAGTTAAATTTATGCCAGCTGGAAAAAACAGACTAAAATACAACAAAATTACAAACTACAAATAAAATGTTTCTCTTCTAAATTTCAACGTAACCAAATATCACAATTCTTCCCTTTAAATGAAAATAGAATTACTTTTCTTCAACACACCTAACTAAATCCCATTCAACTAAAAAAAAAAGTTTCAGGCATATGAAGGAATAACCAAGGGTACATGAATTTACTTCAAATTGTTTCAATAAAAACATCTAAAATCAAATAAAGCTCTACCTATGTTTCACAATAAATAGACAAATGCCTTTAGAGTCCATTCAAAGGGTTTTTTCAACTAAAGAAAAGGGCTAAGGGTTTGGCCTACCACACCAGGAAAGCGGGGGCTCAGGCTTGAGGTCTAGTGCAGCAGGGGGAGCCTTGTCTTCTTCTAGTTCGGCATTCAGGGTTTTCTAGTGCTAGGAAAAAACCCTGACCTGTTTAAAAAACCAGGTGATTAAAGAACATGAAGTTCTCTGTCACTGATGTTCTTTCTCCTCTTCATCAGAATTGTAGATGTTGCTCACCGTTCTCCAGCAGGTTCTCACTAAATGTATCTGCATCGGGTCACGCAGGAGTGTCCACATTTTCTGTAGGTACTGAATTGATATAGAGTTTGGGTTATGGAGAAGTTTGCTTGTATTAGCACAACTGCTCGGATTGTTTCGGCACTTTTAGCTTACCAGGGCCCCGTTCCTCGGACGTGGTTCAAATAATCAGAGCTAATGTCCTTTTAGCCTGGTTCAGTTAACGTGATGGTTGAAGGCTGGCTGAGTCCGTCCCTCCACGGCTGAATCTGCTAAATCAGTGTCGTTAACTGGAAGCAGACATGAGTGGTCAGGATACTGGGGCGTGCCCGATCTTCATAAAAAGGGAGCAGTGTAGATCACAGAAATCACGATTGTCTGTCATAATTCATGGCGAATAATAAAGAAAGCGCGCCATTTTTCACACAAACAGAGCAGCAGACAATCATGGAGGAGTTTGAAAATTACAAAAACATTGTAACTGTGAAATCCAACTCCTCGGCTGCAGCTTGGCAAAGGATTGTGGTCAAGTTAAACGCGCAAGTAAGGAACATGTAGGCCTAGTTATGCACTGCTGTGTAAAGCTATGACCTAGGCTATTAGTTTAAATGTGTGTTTGCCGTAACCTCGTAGCCTAATGACCTCACTCTCTGTAGGAAAGGCTCCCTGTGTGTGTGTGATGGCACAGCCCCTCCCTTCCTGTGTTGGAGTTAGAGGTTGTTTCCTTGTGCGTCCCTGAGAGTATGTGAGTACTAAGTGCTTAAAGTAGTTCCTGTGTTGATTATGCTTCATGTTAAGAAGTAAACTAGCGGTTAGCATCCGCGATGAGCGAGCTAGCGGTTAGCATCCGCGATTAGCGTTAGCGATTAGCATGCTAGCTAGAAGAAGAGCAAATACATGTGTTTAGCACTCTTACATTTCCTTTACATTGCTAACATGCACACCCTTATTTATTGTAGTAATGTTTACATTTCCAGGGTGTGTTTTGCTACTAGGAGTGTTATTTTAGGTTCTCCTTACTATTATGTTAGCATACAGAGTGCGTTGTAAGAGACAGCGATGGAAACAGATGGAGTCTGATTTATGTTGTAGTTTATTGTTTTACAGACACACAACCCCAGATACTCACTCTAGCACTCAGTTATGAATCAATGTAGCGTTCACCCTCAGCTGTGAAGTGAATAAAAGGAGTGAACTCAAGAAGGAAACTGAGGGAGAGTGCTCTTACGACACACCCCGATCAACACCCACCACCTTAAAATCAGCACTCCAGTCCTCAACACTCTCTATCATAATGAACCTTGTGTATTTTCTAAAGGTAGCTGTTGGAAAGCTTACTAATTTGAGATGTTTTATATAGCCTATAGGCCCAGCTATCTGTGTTCATATTTATATCTTGTGCTCTTTTTCTCCTCTTATGGCTTCATATAGAACAAACCCAAATGTCGAGCAAACTTGGGAACAAGTTAAAATAAAACACAAGCGCATTATTCAGTGTGGTACGGGAATATCATTTGATCCATGGTGTTAAATTAGAGATGTTTCTTGTATGTGCCACACTGCCACCCGCAAAAACCGCAACCCTACACAAAGTTTGAGTGACAGTAAGCGCGGCTGCGCTGGGTTAACCTTGCTAAGCAGACGGATACGCCCATTTCCTTGTTTTTCACTGATGTGTGAAACAAATCCATCTGGCGTGTCAGGGTAGCGCTGGGTAGTATTGGCGATGTATGGCCCTATCAGCTGTTGCAAATAAATATTGCCGTGGCGACTGAAACAGTAACGCTTATACAAAGGATCTTGGCGATCTCGGATCAGTCTTTCCCTGTGAAATGCGGCACGGATTGTGATTGCTCCTATTGACTTGGTCTCTCAGGAAGGGAGCTTCCTCCTTTTTTCTTTTGGGAGGTGTGTCTTAAGATCCAGCTTCTTGAAATAAACCTGCCCTGGAGCAGGTTTAAGTTTATTGATCTGTTGCTATAGTGATTTAGCTTAACCTGCTTCGAGGCACGGAACAAGCCTGACATGACGTCAGGTTATCCTGAAATTATCCAGCTAACTGAGTTAGCCAGGTATGAGGAACGGTGCCCGGGTCCAAGGGTAAGTGGTGTGTTTCCAAAATGCAGTTTCCAGTTTCCTTTTTTCACTTTCTGCTTTTTCCAAAGTGAGTTTGGTGTGGAGGAAGGTCAAATGAGATCTTCTGCTGCTGCTCTCAGACTCGGTGTGTGAAGTGGAGATCAGTGAGAGGTTGATTAAGAACAGGTGAGCTGCACAGACGGGAGGGGGAGGGGTCAACTGTTGAAGAGGTTGTTTGTGATTTGTTCTCTGGGGTTTTACTGGCAGGTCGGACATCCAATGGGTGATGAATGGGCATGAACAAGGCCATTAAAATGAGTGAATATTTTCTAGTAATGATGAAATGTCTCAGTTTAACATCTGATGTGCTGTTTCTGTTCTGAATGAATATGGTTTATGAGGTCTGACAATTACAGAACCCTGTTTTCTTTACATTTTACAGCGACCCAACTTTTTTGGAACTGGGGTTGTAGTTATTGTTGACATTTCTCTGTGCAGATGCTTCGTTTTTACCGTATTGCTGTGAATATTGAGCTTTGCTGCTTCTGACATGAGAGGTGTGTCTTTACCCATCATGCACCATGATAACCACAGCAGTTTTCTCCTTTATGTTGTCATCTTCATCTCCAACCTACAGCCAGGAGCACAATAACGCCGACACATGGAGCTGCTGGAGGATGCTGGGATTGTTTGACAGTGAGACCTGCAGATTCCTCTTCTATATGACTCCAGTACACAGCGATTTAATTTCAGCCAATAAAAAAGCAGATAACTGTGTTTAATGTGCACATAAAGCAGCTCCACTCTGAGGATTATTATCAGACTCTGGAGAGCAGATTTACTTACCAGACCATTAGCTGCTCTACTTTCTCCTGTGGGGATGTTCTTATTAAATTCATGGAGCCAAATGTAATTGTGGAGCCAAACGGGGCCCCATATTGTTATAAAGACACGTCAGGGGGCCCCAAAGACACGACTAAATAACTCACACCAAATCTAAATCCTTCAGCTCCTTCACCTTGGAGACGTGGAGGAGATGGATCCACTCTCATTCAGAGAACTAGAAGCTGTTGTGTTCTAGTGGCATGGCTCATCTGCTTGTTCCTCAGGTCAGGACTGATATGTGGGATCAGCTGTCCCCTCTGTGAGGAGGACTCTCCAGACTGATCTGATCTGAGACTGTCTGAGCTCATTTCTTTTGTCCTGTGTTAAATGACAGACATGGTCCATGAAACCGAGCCTGTGTTTAAAAACGGTTACTGAGTCATTTTCCAGCATTTATCTGCAGTTAGCTCTGCACTTTCTAAATGACTGGTTGTTGTAACTGAGGGTTAGGGTTGTATCTGTGAGAGGTGTTGTTAAAGGTGGCCGGGTTCTTCACCAGCCAGAGCTTTATGGGAGAGTGGCAAAGAAAAAGACACTGTTGAAGAAAACTCAGATTCAATCTGGACTAGAGTTCACCAGAAGGACTGTTGGAGACTCCATGGTCAAGAGGAAGAAAGGTCTTTGGTCTGATGAGACCAGAATGGAGCTTTGAGACATCACCACAAACACAACATCCCCACTGTGGAGCACGCTGGTGGCAGCATCGTGTTGTGGGGATGCTTCTCAGCAGCATCGCGCTGTGGGGATGCTTCTCAGCAGCATCGTGCTGTGGGGATGCTTCTCAGCAGCATCGCGCTGTGGGGATGCTTCTCAGCCGGCCCTGGAAGGCTTGTGAAGATAAAGGGTAAACTATAGGAAAATCCTGGAGACAGTCTTCTTCAGTGTGACAGAGATCTACGGCTTAGAGAAGATTTATTTCCCAGTCAGACAATGAGCTGAAGCATCCAGAGAAAGCTACACAGAAATGGTTTAAAGACAACAAGGAGAATGTTCTGGAGTGGTTGAGTCAAAGCCCAGACCTCAGTCCATTAGAGAATAGAGGCTGGACTTGAAAAGGGCTGTTCACTTCTGATCCCTGTATACCTGACAAAGTTTGAGCATTTTTTCACAGAAGAATGGAGTAAAATTCCAGAGTCCAGATGTTTGAGCCTGACTGAGATTCAGAGCTGTGACTGCAGAGGGAATATTTATGCAGTCACTTATTTTAAATTACAGATTTTTAATGGAATGACATTACCTTGTAGAAATCTGTTTTCTCTTTGACATTGAAGAGAGATTTCCTGTCATTTTTCTGTCAAAAAGCCAAATCACAGTGAACAGTTCAACACCGATGCTGAACCTGATACCTGGAGAGGCAGAGCAGCTTTGAGTGAATGTGTGTGACAAATACACACTGACAAAGAGATACACATCTAAATACAGTTAGAGCCGGGCCCTACAGATGCTCTGAACCTCTGAAAGGGCCCCTGAGGACAAAGCCATATCAAAGAGAGTAAAGGGGACCCCAATAGCCGACAGCAGGGCCCCAGAGAGAATAAAAACATCTACACTGACCAACAGCAGAATTAAAATTTCATCTCCTGCTCTAGGAAGTACACAAGTCTGTAAAGAAATATATCCATGATTTACTGGCCCTCCAGAGCGGGCTGGGGGCCGTTCATCATATGTCATATATATAGCTGCCATATATGGAGCCATATAGCTGAAATATGAACACCGTAAAAGGATGCTAGTCGTATGGAGGAGTGGAGAAAGCACGGCATGTTTGTGACTGCAGGGAGGAGAGGAACTGAGTCTCTTTGTCTCCCTGCTCGTTCTCCCCCCTCCTCCCGTGTGAGCGGCGTTCTGCCCTTGCAGCTCTTACGGTGTGCGTCTTCTGCCCTCATCGCCGATCGTCCCCTTGTGCTGCTCAACAGATGGCCGGCTGGCTCATTAACTTTAATAAATCTAACATCAATTAGAGCAGAGGTAATTGGGATGCTGCAGAGGTGACTGTGAGAGAGCGTAGCTGCATACGAAAGCCTGCGGCCCCTAATGAACGGCCCTCATCACAGCTGAAATATGAGCCTGTAAGGGCCAAAAGGATGGCGTTAAAGCATGGCAGTGCCAGCAGAGATGGAGGGATGACTGAAGGATGGACGGATGATTCCTTTCTGACATCATATCAGCTGACCTTGAAGCCTCTCCATCTGTGCTCCTCTTTGTTCCTCCCTCTCCTCTCATCTGCTCCTCCATGTTTCATTCCTCCATCTCATCCCTATCCTTCCTCGTATCTGTCCCTCTCTGGTGACAGTCTCCTCTTGGAGCTCTTCACATAACAATACATCTCTCTCAGCTCCTATTTTCTCTCTCCGTGTCTCCCTCCTTGAACTTCTCTCTTCATTACTCGTCTCTGACCCCTGATGGAGCTGAGATGAACATACTTCACTGCCTTTGTGTTTGGATGTCATCATTCCCGTGTATGTCCACAGCGTAGACGAGCTCCAAACATGCATGTGTGATTATAAAGTGCATGTGCTCAGAGGGTGCGTGTTTGATGGCTTCATGTTCAACCACAGTGCTTTGTCTCTGTCTGTGCGTAAAGGAAGTGCCATCTAGCGTTGCATGTACCTGTCAGCATTGTGCTGACTCAGCCAATCATATCCAAATGTCTCCATCAGGGGCAGCTGGAGCTTTGTGTCCAGGCTGCAAATGTGGAAAAATAGTATGTTTACCTGAATGCAACATATGAAAGCCTGGATGGCGAGCATTACGCCTGTCATTATGGAAGCCTGGATGGTGAGCATTACCCCTGTCATTATGGAAGCCTGGATGGCGAGCATTACCCCTGTCACTCTGGAAGCCTGGATGGCGAGCATTACCCCTGTCACTATGGAAGCCTGGATGGCGAGCATTACCCCTGTCACTATGGAAGCCTGGATGGCGAGCATTACCCCTGTCACTCTGGAAGCCTGGATGGCGAGCATTACCCCTGTCACTATGGAAGCCTGGATGGCGAGCATTACCCCTGTCACTCTGGAAGCCTGGATGGCGAGCATTACGCCTGTCATTATGGAAGCCTGGATGGCGAGCATTACCCCTGTCACATTGGAAGCCTGGATGGCAAGCATTACCCCTGTCACCATGGAGGCCTGGATGGCGAGCATTACCCCTCTGACTATGGAAGCTTGGATGGCGAGCATAACCCCTGTCACATTGGAAGCCTGGATGGCGAGCATTACCCCTCTGACTATGGAAGCTTGGATGGCGAGCATAACCCCTGTCATAATGGAAGCCTGGATGGCGAGCATTACCCCTGTCACTATGAAAGCCTGGATGGCGAGCATTACCCCTGTCACTATGGAAGCCTGGATGGCGAGCATTACCCCTGTCACTATGGAAGCCTGGATGGCGAGCATTACCCCTGTCACTATGGAAGCCTGGATGGCGAGCATTACCCCTGTCACTCTGGAAGCCTGGATGGCGAGCATTACCCCTGTCACTATGGAAGCCTGGATGGCGAGCATTACCCCTGTCACTATGGAAGCCTGGATGGCGAGCATTACCCCTGTCACTATGGAAGCCTGGATGGCGAGCATTACCCCTGTCACTATGGAAGCCTGGATGGCAAGCATTACCCCTGTCACTATGGAAGCCTGGATGGCGAGCATTACCCCTGGGGCTCTCTCTCCTGAAGGAGGTGAGCAGCGTCAGTGTAAATATGAGAATTACGAGGAGTGCTTCCTCTGGGAGGATGATATGAGGATGTGTTAGTGTGGGGGCAGCGATGGAGGGGTGGAGGGGAAAACCATTAAAAAGAGACCAGTCAGGGTCAAAACTGATTTTATTAGAGAACAAGAGATGGAACAAAGAGGTCAATGCCTTTGTTCAGGATATTCCGTGGATCCTGTAGAGGGCTCAGACCAATGGTCAACCCCACAAACCTTAACTTATTGTTTCTTCTGAACCACAAAACTCAAGCCAGCCATGTTTCCTCTTATTAACGATGGTCGACGGTTCTCCACATCTGATGGTCAATGGGCTATGGTTCTCTGTATCTGATGTTCTACAGTCAAAGGTTCTCTAATTCAACACTATCATTGTTAATTCAACATTTTCAGTGGTAATTTAACACTCCCAGTGTTAGTTTATGTTTCTTGACATTTTGTAGAGTGTAGTCTCTGGATGGAGGTATAAGTATTTCCATCTGTGGATTCTTTGGTTTATTGTTTTTTAAAGGTGCAGTGTGTAATATTTAGCCTAGTAGCATTTAGTAACACAAACAAACTTGGTTAAATGAAACATGATGTCTATAGGTAGGTCTATCCTGATTAGTGTTTATCCATCTGAAAAAAAGTGTGTGTTTTATTTAATATTAACTCAGAATAAGCAATCTATTCATACATGGAGAGGGTCCCCTCCATGGGCGCCGCCATCTTGAATTTACTGCATTTTGCATTTCTCTGGTGAAAACTGTGGCACCCAGTGGCATTTTAAAAAAAAAGTGTATCTGTTATTTGGTCGCTTCTGTGGCGCCATAGAAACATGCAAAATGCAATAAATTCAAGATGGCGGCGTCCATGGAGGGGACCCTCCCCATGTATGAATAGATTGCTTATTCTGAATTAATATAAAACCACACACATTTTTTTGAGGTGGATAAACACTAATCAGAATAGACCTACCTATGGACATCATGTTTCATTTAACCAAGTTTGTTTCTTTTACTAAATGCTACTAGGCTAAATATTACACACTGCACCTTTAAGTCAGTTTAGTGTTTGGATCCAGGCTTTAGGGAGGAGTTTTTTCTGTTTTCCTGCCTCATTAAGAAGCTAACTGAGAAGCTCAGAGGTGGAGAGAGGAAACCCTGAATAGATGACAGCTGCAGGTTTTGTGTGGCCGTCTTTGTTCACACAGAGACATTTGGGATTATAGATGTACCTGTAGGACGAATAAAATCACGTGAATCCCTCCCCCGCTTCTTTTGTCCTCGATGTGGTGGAAAATCTCTGAATTTATTACCCTGAGCCAAATAGAGAGCCTGACTGCACCCAACAGCTGGAACAAAGAAACTGGTTCACTTCAGCAGTTTAAAAGTGGCGCTGCCTGAAACCTCTAGGGGGCACTATAGGACATTCTTCTGCAGAGCACAAAGGAAGAGGAGCTCACAGAGGATGGTATAGAACCTATATGCTGCAGAGAGAGAGAACAAAAGAAAGACGAGGCATTCAGAGTCAGAGCACATCACATCTGAGAGCTGAGAGGAGTAAAAGAGACAAACTTTAAAGTTTAATGTCACAGACTGAGAGCTACACCTATGGAATAAAATCAAAGAAAGTACCGCATGAAAGCTCCAGCCTTTCTCCAGTTTCATCTTTCTCTCTCTCTCCTCTTTGTCTGCAACCAGTCAGAAAATGTGAACAACCTATCAGGAGAAAAATCAGCTTTAAATCAGAGCTGAGAGAAGGAGAGATAGAGGACAGGGGAGCGGGACAATAAAGAGACCAGTCAGGCCAAGTTCACAGCAGAGATTCTCTCCACAATGACACAAAAACTAACGTTTAACCCCTGAGCCCTCAGATACTTTCACCATGTGGTCTCGTCTGGACTTCTCCTTTAAAAAAAGCTCATAAACATCAACCCGCTGGTCAAAGTCAAGACCTCACCATTCTGTTGTTCAGGACAGGCTGGGCTTTAAGAGCATGTCTGCTACAGCAATGTCACTGGAACAAACCAGTTCCTGTCTGCAGAGACAAAGAGGGCCCAACACTAACTCTGAGGGCCACATCACAGACTCTAAGGGCCACATCTCAGACTCTGAGGGCCACATCTCTGACTCTAAGGGTCACATCATAGACTCTGAGGGTCACATCTCAGACTCTGAGGGCCACATCATAGACTCTGAGGGTCACATCTCAGACTCTGAGGGTCACATCTCAGACTCTGAGGGCCACATCTCTGACTCTGAGGGCCACATCTCAGACTCTAAGGGTCACATCATAGACTCTGAGGGTCACATCTCAGACTCTGAGGGCCACATCTCAGACTCTGAGGGTCACATCTCAGACTCTGAGGGCCACATCTCAGACTCTGAGGGTCACATCTCAGACTCTGAGGGTCACATCTCAGACTCTGAGGGTCACATCTCAGACTCTGAGGGTCACATCTCAGACTCTGAGGGCCACATCTCTGACTCTAAGGGTCACATCATAGACTCTGAGGGTCACATCTCAGACTCTGAGGGTCACATCTCAGACTCTGAGGGTCACATCTCAGACTCTGAGGGCCACATCTCTGACTCTAAGGGTCACATCATAGACTCTGAGGGCCACATCTCAGACTCTGAGGGTCACATCTCAGACTCTGAGGGCCACATCTCAGACTCTGAGGGCCACATCACTGAGTCTGACCTAGGATCATCAGCGTTTATGAAGACAAACCTGACACCTTGACCTCCTCCAGGTCTGAACCCTCTAAGTCTGTTGATTATTGCTGACTGATTTTAATCATATATATTTAAACTTTAACTACCGTTGTTACATTTTCTTCTTTTGTGATTGAGAGCAAACCAACAATCCTTCCCTCAGACGCCTGCAGCCGACACACGACGTGCTCTGCTCTATCTTTGTGCATGAAAGATGATGTGATGAGAGCGACGATGACAGAGACAGCCTGACAGCTTTGTTAATTCCATCCATATTTAACGCTCACATCTCTGCATTTATCTGTACATAAAAGATCAGATTCATCATCACAGATTAGGAGAAGATTAGAACCAATCACAGCTCATGTCAGTGGCAAAGGCTGATGTGATAAATGTGAGGTCATTAACAAAGATGTCAGAGAGAGGACGAACGCCATCGACATGCAGGAATGACAGAGCGCCGAAAAACAGAGAGGGAAAATGAGAGGCAGAGACAAAGGAGACAGGGAAACTTAGACTGGGGAGGTTAGAAAGACTGAAGGATGAGAAAAGACAGCAGGAGAGAAGATGGACAGATAGAAGAATCAGCAACCACAGCCAGACCCTGCTGAAGATCAGCAACCACAGCCAGACTCTCCTGAAGATCAGCAACCTGAGCCAGACCCTCCTGAAGATCAGCAACCACAGCCAGACCCTCCTGAAGATCAGCAACCACAGCCAGACTCTCCTGAAGATCAGCAACCTCAGCGAGACTCTCCTGAAGATCAGCAACCTCAGCGAGACTCTCCTGAAGATCAGCAACCTCAGGGAGACTCTCCTGAAGATCAGCAACCACAGCCAGACCCTCCTGAAGATCAGCAACCTCAGCTAGACTCTCCTGAAGATCAGCAACCTCAGGGAGACTCTCCTGAAGATCAGCAACCTCAGCCAGACTCTCCTGAAGATCAGCAACCTCAGCCAGACTCTACTGAAGATCAGCAACCACAGCCAGACCCTCCTGAAGATCAGCAACCACAGCCAGACCCTCCTGAAGATCAGCAACCTCAGCCAGACCCTCCTGAAGATCAGCAACCACAGCCAGACCCTCCTGAAGATCAGCAACCACAGCCAGACCCTCCTGAAGATCAGTAACCTCAGCGAGACTCTCCTGAAGATCAGCAACCTCAGCGAGACTCTCCTGAAGATCAGCAACCTCAGCGAGAGTCTCCTGAAGATCAGCAACCACAGCCAGACCCCCCTCTTTTGAGGGTCTGGTTCCAGGAATCAGCTCATTTATTGTAAAACCACAGAAGAAGAAATCTCCCCAGCATGGTTTATACAGTGACCTTTCCCCTGATGTCATGGTTCTGTGAAATCTTTGATCCTTCATGATAAAAGTCTGATCAGTGAATTTCTGTCATAATGAAGCAGGTTTTAGAAGTCAGAGTCAGTGACATTTAGTCTTAAAATCAGACTTTAGATTCATTAGACGATTTCCTGCAGCAGAGCAGCGCTGTTTCATTCAGACATGACATTTATTTTAATTATATCTGATATATTAATGCTAAGACTGCCTTTCCTCTGAAATATCACAATAACCTAGAGGTTTTGAACCTCTGGGGCTCCGGTAGGTGAGCCTGTGTAGTCAGGAGACGTTGTGGATATATGAGTGCATTATTAGGAGGTGTTTAACTCTGCTGGATGCGAACCAGGCTTAATTTTGGAGGATTTAAACCAGGCTTAATTTCGGATGATCTACTGGTTTATTAGATATTTCCAGTATAACAGCTGTGGTCTAACAGTACCGAGACTCTGTCCTGTTTGTTATCACTGGTTTATTAGTGTATAAATAGACATTCCCAGTATGATAACTGGTGTATTAGTGTATAAATAGACATTCCCAGTATGATAACTGGTTTGCTGGATATTTCCAGTATAACAGCTGTAGTCTAACAGTAAGGAGGCTCTGTCCTGTTGCGCTGAACGGTGCCGGTCCTTGCAGAATCTTCTCAGCGGGGTCACACCCTCATCATATTCTGTGGCACAGACATTCATATGGGGCCGCTCAGGTATCCGTTAGGGAGGCCATGGGGCCTGCAGGATGCCGCTCAGATTATTTCATATTCAAGGGCACGGCGGGGCTGAACCTGTGGATGTGAATCCCTTTTGAATTTGCCATTAAGCGGGGAAGGAGGCCGTCAGGAATGAGCTGCAGGCGACGAGCGTGGCGTCGAGGCTGATGGAGAGCTGACCCTCCACATCCCTCTCTAAATTCTTGCCAAATAGAACGGTCCAGAGGTTGCAAATTGAGACCAGGCTTTGTTGGTCTGCTGATAGGATTCATGTGATTCATAGGCCTATTATCACCATCCATCCACCCTAGGAGGGAGGGCGGCGTCCTCGCTGAATCCCTCAGTATAACGGTCTGAGGTGCAAATGAAGATGAGCGGCGTCTCGTTGTGGAGCTGATGATGGGATTCACACGGGCATTAGAGGAGCACTCAGTGAGCTTTAATGGATCTGTGAGAGTCAGGAGGAGGTTTCATGATGAGGAGAACAGATCCTTTCTTGATGTGTCGCCTCTTTACTCCTCCACCAGGAAGGAGAGACGTATGGCGGCGAGCTGGGCATATTGGGATCACCTGGGGGTCTGTCATCAGTAACCCTGAATAACAGTCATGTCACAGCGTGAGGAGGAATCTGGTTGGATTAGGACGGCTCCAATCACATCCTAATCTAACAGCTGACTACTGTTACAGCGAGAGTGAGGCCTCGCCGTCAGGCTTCATACCACGCCCCCCAGATTCTGTGTGATCACGCCCCCCGACACCCTTTAGGCTCAAAATGAGCCAAAGAACAGCTGGACTGCTGAGGTTCCTCTCCATGATTTTAGATCAACATCAAGCACAGGAGGTCAGAGGTCAGAGGTCAGCGTTAAAGTTCGGATTTAAAATGTGTTAAAGATGAACTGAGCATCATTCCTTTGACTGAAGAGGACAGAGAGAGCATGTTAGCATATTTTTCAGCTCTGAGCTATTTTTTAACCATTTAGTCTCTCCTGGACTTTTTGTCTGAAAAAGTTAGTCTAGCGTCACCCCTGTGGTCCACAGTCAGGCTCCAACAGTCCTTTACTTCAGGACAGTCTAGCCTTTAGGACTATGTGTTCTGCATAAGGTTTTTTACACAAACCTGTTCCCCCATCTCTTTGGGATCAAAAAGCTAAAAAAAAAAAAACAATTAAAAAAGAAAAAAAAGAGATAATTCTGTGACAAAAAGACTTGAAAATATTCACACTTTTGCACTTTTGGGAATTTAAGTCTTTATTTGGACTAGGTCAAAATATAATTAAATATATATCAATGCTATACTGTAACCCAGTAGCTAAAGTATCTACAAATGGTTTGATATCGGAAGGTTTCCCTCTGCACAGAGGAACGCGGCATGGCTGCCCTTCATCACCCCTGCTGTTTATCCTCTCCTTGGAGCCATTAGCCTGTCAGATTCGCTCTAAGAAAGACATCAAGGGTATACCTGTGGAAAATCTCTATATTAAACTCTTTTTATATGCAGATGATATTTTACTGACTCTCCCCTCATTCAAACAATAGAACTAAAAAACTTCAGCCGTCTTTCAGGCTACAAAATTAACTGTGGGAAATCTGAAGCCATGCCCTTAAATAAACATTGTCTCCAAGAATGCTTAAAAAAACTACCTTTTAAATGGTCCCTGACAGCATGAAGTATTTAGGCATCATTTTAAGTCAAGACATTGTAAATATTGTTTCTATGAACTGGAATGCTATAGTAAGAGACGTCTCTGATGATCTCGAGGGATGGAAATACTTGCTACTCTCCCTCTGGGGTAAAATAGACACTTTAAAAATGAATGTCCTACCATGGTTAATTTATGTAATCAGTGCCCTTCCACTCCCCTTTAAGAAGACTTATTTTAAGAAGATTAACTCACTATTTTCTTCTTTTATTTCGAGTGGTAAAAGAGCGAGAATCTCTATGAACAGACTATTAGTAGTCTACTTAGTAGAGAAAAAGGAGGTTTAGGCCTTCCAAATTTAGAAAAATATTATATTGCTATAAATGCAAGATATCCTTTAAAATGGGCATATAATTATCACACAGCATTAACATCCTGGGAAGACATAGAAACAAGAATAATGATGTCAAGTGAATCTAGAATATCAATTAAATCGTTGTGGTTTAATCCAAAAACCTTTAGAAAAATACACAATCCAGTTATTCGGTTCTCCTGTGAAGTGGCAAAACTTTTGCACGAATACTTAAATTTCAATGGTCACAACTCCCCCAGTTCCCCACTGTGGAATAACAGCACCTTCATGATGAAAAACAAACCACTAGGAAACAAAAAATGGGACCAAAAGGGGATCCACTCATTGTCACATCTTTTTACAGAAGATGCTATGATATCCTTTGAACAACTGAAGTGCAAATTAAACTGACAAACAAAGACTTCTGGCTTTATTTACAAATCAGATCACTGCTCTCAGAATTTCTTGGAGAACGTATTAAATGCCCTGAAACAACTGATATAGAAAATAAACTAATGGCAATAATGAAAAATAAAAAATTTGTAAGTAGTAAAGTTTACTAAATTTTGAATGATGTTAGCAGTTGTGTTAATACTCCCCTAGAAAAAACCTGGGAGAAGGACTTTGAAGAGAGCCTGGACGCTAATATCTGGACATCAGTTTGGCAGAAAATGCACAAAATATCTAACTGCACAGAACAAAATGATAAACCTTAAATGTATTAACAGAACTTACTTTACACCTGGAAAACTGAAGCTTATGCATCTGAACAGCACTGACCTATGTTGGCACTGTAACAAAGAGAAAGGCACAAACCTCCACATGATTTGGAAATGCTCCAGAATGCAACTTTTTTGGAAGCAAATTTTGCTCTGTCTATCTAGAATTATTCAAGAGAACATCCCTTTAGACCCCAAGTTATGTATTCTGAACTACATGGATGACAAAAGCCGGCCTAACTTTAAGAAAATGATTGTATCTGTAGGGTTTATGAGCGCTAAAAGAATTATTGCCATGAGTTGGAAAATGACTGATAACATCAATCAGAGATCCTAACTTTACTAGGTTTAGAGCAAATGTCTAACTGCATTTATACTTTGACTGATAACACATGGAATCTGATCAGCCCACTCTGTTGTAATGTATTCAACCATCTCCTTTTCCTCCCCCCTCGTGCAACATTTATGTTAATGACCCAAAATGATGTAAGTTGTTATCAATTGTAAACCCTGAGCATCAAATAAAATACCAAAAAAAAAATGTTTTAAAAGTCTTTATTTAAAGCACTTCCTTTCTGCAGGACTCTGAGGGACACATCCCAGCCTCTCTGTGTCTCTTTAGGGTCTTTCAGGCTCTCTGTCTACTTTATAAATCTGTGCACATGCTGTTAGGTAAAACACGACGTGACGATAGAACAGCCTGCCATTGGTTGTCACAGCCCAGTCACAGTGCATGCGGACAATATGGCGGCAGGCTAACGCACGAGCTGCAGGAAAATACCCAAAAATGGATAAAAAGACGTCCAGAGTTGGAGTTACTGTTGTGGAATTCCATTTTTTAAGACCCTGGAAAGTCGGCAGAGTTCCAGGCTCACTTACATTCTGTAAGAACGACAAAGACTTCATTAGAAAGGCACAACAGACGGCTAAGACCTATGGTTCAGAAGTGATTTAACGTTGAAAAACACACAAAAGGTTCATGATGATGATGATGATGGTGAGGCCAGCCCTGACAGTTGTCCTCCACACCTTTACCCCTGAGATGATGATGATGATGATGATGATGGTGAGGCCAGCACTGACAGCTGTCCTCCGCACCTATACCCCTGAGATGATGATGATGATGATGATGATGATGATGGTGAGGCCAGCACTGACAGCTGTCCTCGGCACCTTTACCCCTGAGATGAGTCCTTTGATGATGAAGAACAGGTAGATGTCTCCTACTGACTGGAAAGGTGAGAAATGTTAATTAGTTGGACTGAAATGTTCTTTTTTTTTTAACTTTTATCAAAGCCGTCCATCCTCAGAGGTAAATCGAGGACTAATTAGTGATGGCCTCGTTAATCCCATCATGGATGTTTTACTGGGGGTCTGGGCTTCAGTCATATCTGCAGATGGTTCCCTCCATTTTTCAGCTCTGCCATCCTCTGTGAGCGTCAGCATCCTCTGGTGTCTAAAGGTCAACCTAACCTGCCTGCAGCGGCTGTTTGATCTGAACCAATAAACCGTCAGAGCAGTGGAATAAGAGGTTGGTATTTTATAGAGCAAACAGAGGAGGACAGATGGTCCTTCATCACCACATATCTGGTCTCGCTGCCTCTGCTCTCACTTTAATGTTTTTAGTTTGAGCTCACGCCAAATCAATACAATTAACCCAGCGACCAATAGGAGAGTCTGTCTGCTCTGACTGGAGATAAGCTGACAGGGAACAGAGAGAGAGCACATGAAGAACACGTTCATGGACCTGTCTGCTCTTTCTCAAACTCGCTGGTCCACGCTGTGCTCGCCGTCCTGTCTTGTTGAGTGTCCTAAAGGTTAAAGGTGGTTTAAGTGCTCCTTTAAAGATTCAGAGGGTCTCAGGCAGGGCTGTTCTCTGTCAGGTATGCTGTACTCTCTGGCCATAGAGCCGTTACTGCACAGATGAAGGTTACAGTTGTCTGGTTTCTCTTTTCCTGGATGTGTTAATAGTGCTAAATTGTCAGCATATGCTGATGATCTCCTTTGTTTTGTAAAAAACTAACATGATGTCAATGTTTTAAATGAAACTGTGTGTAATTTTGGTAAACTGTCCTCAGCCAACATTAACTGGAGAAAAAGTGAAGCTTTACCTGTGGGAAAGGACTGATTACTAGACTAGTTTTATCTGGAGGCCTGGTGTGGAGGAGAAGAGGGTTTAAATATCCGGGAGTGTACCTGGTGGATGAGGCCTTCCTGTCTAAGAACTGGGACAATGTCCAGCAGAAAGTCAAGGGTCGACTTAAAAAGTAGAAATGGATTCTACCCACGCTGTCTTTCCAAAGTCTGGTCCTGATTATGATTCATTTGGTGTCATCTATGTTGTGGCACCGGCTGGCGTGTGTGGACCCTCCTCAGAAATTGCTGTCCCGAGTGTAAGCGTGTTTGGTGGACTTCTTCTGGGACCAGCTGCACTGGGTCCCACAGGGCGTCCTCTTTCTGCCCAAGGACAAGTCCACCTGGTGAGCAGAGGAGCTGGCTTCAGGCTCCAGTTCATTCAGAGACTCCTAACTGAACCAGCTCAACTGGTCTAGAGACCTGAATGCACTACTGAAACGCTGTGGAGGGCTGGGTCTATAATTCATGACCACAGACAGAGACCTCTAGAGACCCTCTCTGCGAGGTGGTCTATGACAGTCTACATTTTTAATGCTGTTTATCTCCACAGCCTGTAGGGATGGACTTCTGTGGGTTTAGGGTCATTTTTAACCCCTGCTTGGTTCCCGGCCCAGATCCTCAGATGTGACTGGGTTTCAGCTCTCTGCCTTATTTCCAGAAAAACATCAGAACATCCTGGTCTGGATTCTGAACCATGTAGACCTTGGCCTGAACCATGTAGATCTGGGCCTGAACCATGTAGACCTGGGCCTGAACCATGTAGACCTGGCCCTGAACCATGTAGACCTTGGCCTGAACCATATAGACCTTGGCCTGAACCATGTAGATCTGGCCCTGAACCATGTAGACCTTGGCCTGAACCATGTAGATCTGGGCCTGAACCATATAGACCTTGGCCTGAACCATGTAGATCTGGCCCTGAACCATGTAGACCTTGGCCTGAACAATGTAGATCTGGGCCTGAACCATGTAGATCTGGCCCTGAACCATGTAGACCTTGGCCTGAACCATGTAGATCTGGGCCTGAACCATATAGACCTTGGCCTGAACCATGTAGATCTGGCCCTGAACCATGTAGACCTTGGCCTGAACAATGTAGATCTGGGCCTGAACCATGTAGATCTGGGCCTGAACCATGTAGATCTGGGCCTGAACCATGTAGATCTGGCCCTGAACCATGTAGACCTGGCCCTGAACCATGTAGATCTGGGCCTGAACCATGTAGACCTTGGCCTGAACAATGTAGATCTGGGCCTGAACCATGTAGATCTGGCCCTGAACCATGTAGATCTGGGCCTGAACCATGTAGACCTGGCCCTGAACCATGTAGATCTGGGCCTGAACCATGTAGACCTTGGCCTGAACAATGTAGATCTGGGCCTGAACCATGTAGATCTGGGCCTGAACCATGTAGATCTGGGCCTGAACCATGTAGACCTGGCCCTGAACCATGTAGATCTGGGCCTGAACCATGTAGACTTTGGCCTGAACAATGTAGACCTGGCCCTGAACCATGTAGATCTGGGCCTGAACCATGTAGATCTGGCCCTGAACCATGTAGACCTGGCCCTGAACCATGTAGATCTGGGCCTGAACCATGTAGACTTTGGCCTGAACAATGTAGATCTGGGCCTGAACCATGTAGATCTGGGCCTGAACCATGTAGATCTGGGCCTGAACCATGTAGACCTGGCCCTGAACCATGTAGACCTTGGCCTGAACCATGTAGACCTTGGCCTGAACAATGTAGATCTGGGCCTGAACCATGTAGATCTGGGCCTGAACCATGTAGATCTGGGCCTGAACCATGTAGACCTGGCCCTGAACCATGTAGACCTTGGCCTGAACCATGTAGACCTGGCCCTGAACAATGTAGACCTTGGCCGGTTTTCGGACATTTTTACTAAAACTTGTGTTGACCCTCTCAGTCCTCATGGCAGAGTCTAATCCACATCTCCTGACACTGACTCTGTTCCAGACCTCCATGAGTCCACTGAGAGAGAATTTTCATTAAAACTGGGACACCTCATGTGATTATTTGGCAGAAACACAGAGATGTGTGTTGACAAACAGACTTTAAACTGGAATCAAACTGGTCCCTGCTGTGCTGAGAAACGTACAGAAGAAGAAAGAAGTGGCGGCGTCAGGCTGTGAAGAACTGACTGTAGTCTGGGCTTGTTCATGAATAATGAATTAATAACTCGTGACTGAAGCGTTAACGTAAAGACTGACGCCGCGCTGAGGTTTGAGACATCATTTCTTTGATGAAGCTGTCAGAGAGGAACTCTTCTTCGTCTTTCTACCAGTTTGATCTGAGCCCCTCTCTCTCCTCTCTTCGCTTGCCCTCGCCACATTAGAACATGACCCAGTTTGGCGGTTTTCAGCAGCAGAGCTGTCTGTGGGAGTTAGATAAGGCTGGCTGTGAGCTTCGTGGTGGGTGAGAAAGACAGCATTTCTCACCCTTATGTGAACGTATAGAAGAACTTACTGTACCGCCGCGTTAGCTACCCTAAAGCCACAGAAATGCAGAATTCACACTTTCACTATTGATGGCACGTTGCATCATTTAGAGCTGGAGGCAGAGAGCGAGCTGATGAAGGGTGGTGGGCGACGGAGAAAAGAAGAAGAACAAGTCCACTCTAAATTATGACATTAAAAGCATGACCAAGAGCTGGGAAAGACCCAGGTCTAAAATTTATTGATCAGGAGTCAGACCAGATTCAGGATCAATCAAAGCCATTAATACTGAGAGACGTTAGAAAAACCCTCACTCCTTCCAGTTCCACCCTCTTCTCCTAAAGTTGGCGTTAAAGTCCTTCTGTCTGGGCTTTACTAACATTATAACATCTTTGAATATGAATTCATCCTTTCAAACTCATAATACATTCCATCCTTGCATTTGAAGAGGATTCCATTCTTTATAATTATAAAACATTCCATCCTTGCCTTTGAAGAAGATCCCATTTTTTATAATTATAAAACATTCCATCCTTGCCTTTGAAGAAGATCCCATTTTTTATAATTATAAAACATTCCATCCTTGCCTTTGAAGAAGATCCCATTCTTTATAATTATAAAACATTCCATCCTTGCCTTTGAAGAAGATCCCATTTTTTATAATTATAAAACATTCCATCCTTGCCTTTGAAGAAGATCCCATTCTTTATAATTATAAAACATTCCATCCTTGCCTTTGAAGAAGATCCCATTCTTTATAATTATAAAACATTCCATCCTTGCCTTTGAAGAAGATCCCATTCTTTATAATTATAAAACATTCCATCCTTCCCTTTGAAGAAGATGTCATCCCTGAAGGTTTATAAAATAGATAAGATGTTGGAATCGTGTTTATGCCCAAACAATATTACCATATTCAGATTCTGATATTAATTCTGATATTTATTTATGAATTTTGGACCCCAAACTTTAGTCCTTAAAACTCTTTAAAGTTAATAAATGAGGGTGACCAAAAACGAAGACTCAAACTACACAAACTTATTCGATCACATGGCTTAAATGTATTTTGGGAGTACGCTAACATTTACCACTGATAGAGGTCAGTGTCTGCAAACTCTAGAATTCAAATTTCTAAGCTAAAATCTGTTGATATCGAGCGTAAGTTGTCCTTATCCTTCGCCCCTGATAAAGATGCAGGAAGGGTCAGTTCATGTTGTTTTAAAACCCTGAAAATCTAAATAAATGTTTGTAAATGCATCATAACACAGGAAATAAAGACTTGTCAGATCCTTTAAACCTCCTCAGACTACACAAATTCAGATTTATGGACCCTAACAACTTTCATTCTCTCTGACAAGAGCACCAATCAAATCAATTTTAAGAACATTAGACTGATCTGTCTGCAGGATCCCCCCCCCCCCGCCTCCTGGTGCTCCTGCTGTGATGGGGAGTAGACATCCTCATAGAGACTGTAGGATGAGCTGGAGCCCTCATGGAGATCCAGTCTGTGTCCTCGTTAGTCAAAGAGTCAGAGAGCAGAGGGAGGAACCCTCCAGGGACCAGAGGACCATGAAAGTCAGAGAGCGCCAAGGGAAAAGAGAGCGAGACAAAGAGAGCCTAATGTGGGAGAATTCACACCAAGTAGAAGTCTTTCATCCTGACACTGAGTTAGAAACACGCTGTAATGGCGGCTGACTCTGTCTCAACATCAGAGGGTTCTGTGCGAAACAAAGCTCCAGGCACTCTGATGTCTAAATCTGCTCTCTGTGGGAAAATACTACAGGATAGAGAGGGAAATTTCATATTTACTGCTCTAAAGTTAGACAGAGTTTATGAACGAGTGTGATGAAACAGAAGACAATAGAAATCATCACTCTGTCTCTCTCTTCACACCTCTGCTGTCTCATCAGCTGTCCTTCCAGAATAAAGAAACACAGCACCAAAAGAAAATAATTCAAAAATAAATAGGAAAAAGAAAAGCACTGATGGCTGATGAGCTGATGTTTGTTTTAATCCATCTCTATTTCAAACACCAAAGGATCTTTCATTTATTTTTTACCTTAGAAGTTTAAAAAACATTCCATCCTTACCTTTGAAGATGATGTCATCCTTTAAAATGAATAAAACATTCCATTCTTGACTTTGAAGATGATGTCCTCCTTTAAAGTTCATAAAACATTCCATCCTCCTCTGAAGATGATGTTATCCTTTAACGTGCATAAAAAATTCCATCCTTATAATTGAAGATGATGTCATCCTTTAACGTGCATAAAACATTCCATCCTCATAATTGAAGATGATGTCATCCTTTAACGTGCACAAAACATTCCATCCTTGGCTTTGAAGATGATGTCATTCTTTAAACTCCATAAAACAATCCATCATTGACTTTGAAGATGATGTCATCCTTTAAAGTTCATAAAACATTCCATCCTTACCTTTGAAAATGATGTCATCCTTTAAACTCCATAAAACAATCCATCCTTGGCTTTGAAGATGATGTCATTCTTTAAACTCCATAAAACAATCCATCATTGACTTTGAAGATGATGTCATCCTTTAAAGTTCATAAAACATTCCATCCTTGACTTTGAAGATGATGTCATCCTTTAAAGTTCATAAAACATTCCATCCTTGACTTGAAGATGAAGTCATCCTTCAAAGTGCACAAAACATTCCATCCTTGACTTTGAAGATGATGTCATCTTTTAAGGTGCATAAAACATTCCATCCTTATCTTTAAAATGATGTCATACTTTAAGGTTCATAAAACATTAAGTCCTTGCCTTGGAAGATGATGTCATCCTTTTAATCTTTTGGAACATTCCATCCTTCCTTCTGGCATTGTCAGCAGTGCCTTCAAACCATGTTAAAATCAGCCTGGATGAATCTGAATGTGTAGCACATTAGCTATCCAGGTATAAATGGTGCCTTTTTCCTGAAACATCGGCATCAGGGGGAAAATTTAGTCTGGAAAAATTCTCTTAGGTCATTTGAACACCTGAAAGTCCAGGGGACTCGACAACACATAAACCCAGAGAATGGCCCCTGATAAACCCAGAGAATGGCCCCTGATAAACCCAGAGAATGGCCCCTGATAAACCCAGAGAATGGACCCTGATAAACCCAGAGAATGGCCCCTGATAAACCCAGAGAATGGCCCCTGATAAACCCAGAGAATGGACCCTGATAAACCCAGAGAATGGCCCCTGATAAACCCAGAGAATGGCCCCTGATAAACCCAGAGAATGGACCCTGATAAACCCAGAGAATGGACCCTGATAAACCCAGAGAATGGACCCTGATAAACCCAGAGAATGGACCCTGATAAACCCAGAGAATGGCCCTAACTGAGCCCCTGATCCTCCTGATGATGCTGACTGACAGCAGGACTGCTTTTAGATGTTATGGAAAGTTCATGAGGCTGAGTCAACCAGGGCAGTTCATCGTAAAATCCCTGCTGATGTGGGGACAGTCTCAGTCCTGAAGAGTCTGGTATCTTTCATAAAAACAGGTTACGGGACAGAGAAGCAGGATGAGTGCATGCGTTGTTGGAAGGATGCAGGATTTCATCAGTCAGCTCTGTGCCACCTTCATATTCATGTCTGTGTGCTTCAGATGGAAATGTTAGTTTACATGCAAACATACATTTATGCATGACATTTCCAACTCTATCTTTATTTCCTCATTGAATAATAAATTATATTACAGTCAGACTGTTTCTACTTGTGCAGACGATGAGTTTATGAGTGCTGACACCGTCAGAAATGATCAGTTCATCGTCTGTAGGGCAGAAGAAGGAAAAGTTTAAGTGGATCTACAGGAGACGGCCTCTTTATTAGGAACATTGTTTTAGATGAGATTTATTTTTAATTGTATTTTAATGCACGGCCAGTAAAGCGTCACTAAATAGAGCTGAGAGGAAATGATGAGGGAAGAGGCTCAGCTCATCTCTTCTTCTGTGATTGGATTTACCCCAAACCTCCTGATTTTTCAATGTTTTAGAGTCGATTTAAAGATCATTTTAATGTTTTAGAGTTGATTTAAAGATCATTTTAATGTTTTAGAGTCGATTTAAAGATCATTTTAATGTTTTAGAGTTGATTTAAAGATCATTTTAATGTTTTAGAGTTGATTTAAAGATCATTTTAATGTTTTAGAGTCGATTTAAAGATCATTTTAATGTTTTAGAGTTGATTTAAAGATAATCTGTTTAATGGTGTCATTCTGATGGTGATCTGTGGTTATTTCCTCTACAGAGATGATGGTTGTCAGACCGTGTGTCGTGGTGCTTAGGAGGGCGGGGCTGGGAAAGGTTAGCTGATAAATGCAGAAACGGCAGCTGTGTACCTGGCACACTTTCCTGGACAGATTCAGTTCACTTCAAACAGGGTGCCCAGGACCTGGTGGGCTCAACCAGGCTGAGGGGTCAGCAGGGTGGATACCTGTAGAGATGGGGCAGGGGTCAGGAAGATGGTCATAGGGAGGCCAGAGCACTACTGGACCAAGGGTGACATGGCGAAACGCCAAACCAGCAAATGCTCCCATACCTGACCTGTCCCAAGTTTGTTCTGAGGTTCCTGTTCTAAGATTCCTTTTATGAGGTTCCCATCCTGGTTTGTGCTTGAGGTTTATGTTCTGAGGTTTTTTATTCTAAGGTTCTTGTTCTGAGGTTTTTATTCTAAGGTTCCTGTTCTAAGGTTTTTACTCTGAGGTTCCTGTTCTGAGGTTTTTATTCTAAGGGTTAATAATAATAATAATAATAATAATAATAATATCTTGAATTTATATAGCGCCTTTCAAGAAACCCAAGGACGCTTTACAGGAACTCATAGACATGGACAAACTATGTGAGGGTAGGATGAGTGTAAGGATGGTTTAGTGAAGACTGTAGGCTGTGGTGAACAGGTGGTGCTTGAGACATTTTTTGAAAATGTCCAGAGATGGAGCGCTACGAATGTCTGCAGGAAGAGTGTTCCAGAGGGTGGGGGCTGCAGCACTGAAGGCTCTGTCTCCATAGGTTCGGAGTTTGGTTTTGGGCATGGAAAGTAGGCCGGTGTGTGAAGATGGAAGGTTGCGGGATGGTGTGTATGGATGGAGGAGATCAGAAAGGTACTGGGGAGCCAGAGCATGGAGAGATTTGTATGTGAGGAGGAGGACTTTGTAGTTGATACGGGACTTGATAGGGAGCCAGTGGAGGTGGATGAGGGTCGGAGTGATGTGTTGCCAGGGTCTAGTGCGGGTGAGAACTCTAGCTGCAGAGTTTTGGACGTACTGAAGCCCGTCCAGGGTTTTGCTGGGAACTCCAGACAGGACTCCATTACAGTAGTCCAGGCGGGAGGTTATGAAAGCATGAATGAGTGTTTCAGCCACAGAATCAGGGAGTGATGGTCGGAGTCTGGAGATGTTCTTGAGATGATAGAAGGCAGATTTGGTGACAGACTTTATGTGGGACTGGAAGGAGAGGGTGGAGTCCAGGATGACGCCCAGGTTTCGGACCTCGGAGGACGGACAGATGGAGGTCCCGTCCACATGGAGCATGAGATCTCCAACCTTCTGCAGCAGCGATTTGGGGGCCACCACCATGAGCTCTGTTTTATTGCTGTTGAGTTTGAGTTGGTTAGAGGTCATCCAGGCTTTGATGTCGTGGAGGCAGTTTACCAGGGAGTGGGGAGGGAGCTGAGTGGATGGTTTGGTGCTGAGATAGAGTTGGGTGTCATCTGCATAAGAGTGAAAGCTGAGACCGTGTTTGTGAATAATCTGTCCAAGGGGAAGCATGTAGATGGTGAAAAGGAGAGGTCCAAGAACAGAGCCTTGAGGCACGCCCTGGTTAACTGGGGCGGGGGATGAGTGAGAGGTGCCGATGGTAAGAAAGTGTTTGGTTGTGAGAGATATGAGTGAAACCAGGAGAGAGCTGTACCAGTGATGCCAAGATGGTGAGACAGGCGGTAGAGGAGGACGGTGTGGGATATTGTGTGGAAGGCAGCGGTTAGGTCAAGGAGGATGAGGAGGCTGATGTGTCCAGAATCTGCAGCTGTGAGGAGGTCATTGGTTATTTTGATAAGGGCGGTCTCAGTGCTGTGGTGAGTGCGAAATCCTGATTGAAGAGGTTCATGGAGCTCATGGTTGGACATGTGTTGCTGGAGTTGGGCAGCGACAGGTTCTGTTCTCAGGTTCCTTTTCTGAGGTATTTATTCTGAAGTTCCTGTCCTGAGGTTTTAATTCTGGGGATCCTGTTCTGAGGTTCCTGTTCAGAGGTTCCTGTTCTTAAGGGTTCCTGTCCTGAGGTTTTAATTCTGGGGATCCTGTTCTGAGGTTCCTGTTCAGAGGTTCCTGTTCTTAAGGGTTCCTGTCCTGAGGTTTTAATTCTGGGGATCCTGTTCTGAGGTTCCTGTTCTTAAGGGTTCCTGTCCTGAGGTTTTAATTCTGGGGATCCTGTTCTGAGGTTCCTGTTCAGAGGTTCCTGTTCTTAAGGGTTCCTGTCCTGAGGTTTTAATTCTGGGGATCCTGTTCTGAGGTTCCTGTTCTGAGGTTTTTATTCTGAGGGTCTTGTTCTGAGGTTCCTGTCCTGAGGTTTTAATTCTGGGGATCCTGTTCTGAGGTTCCTGTTCTGAGGTTTCTGTTCTGGGGTTCCTGTTTTGGGGTACCTGTTCTTGGGTTCCTGTCCCAGTCTCTGCTGGTCTTTGGAGTCCAGATGTTCAGAGAGGTGTCCCCTGACAGCGTTATGAAGTTGTAATGAACCTGATGTGGTTCCAGCTGTCAGGTTCTCCCCTCAGGGATCCTCCAGGTCTCTCTGAGCATCGCTGCTAATTCCATGTCCTCCACGGTGAGGAGAGCAGTAATACAGAGCTGAAATATGGATGCTGTGTACATACCAAATGTGTTTTTCTTCCTTTAATTACACTGTATAGACGCTCCCAGCCCCCAAACACTTTTGGCGTTGCCTGCAGCCTTTTCCCGTCACTTTGCTGAGAGATAAGAGCGTCAGCCTGGCGTGTTTTCCTCTCTGAGAGCGGCGCCGTTATCTTTGAGCTCCATACGTACCCGATGTTTACTCTGAATGAAAAATATCCTCCACCATTACTGCAGAACACTCAGACCTTAATGCATTCTCCTCCTGTTTACTCTGCTCAGAGAGACACAAATTAAGGTCAAGCGCTCTGACAGGTCCACGTACAAATATAGATGTATATGAGGAACATGAGCAGCATAAACACACTGATCAGAGGAGACAGGCGGAGAAACCAGGCTTTAATACCAGAGGAGGATCACTGCAGGGATGAGCTGGGCGTCATCTTTGAATTTAGAGACAAAAGAGACAAAAGGAGGAAGAGAGAGCTGAGGGGAGGGAGAGAGGGAGGACAGGAGGAAGAGAGGGAGGAGAGGAGGAAGAGAGAGGGAGGACAGGAGGAAGAGAGGGAGGAGAGGAGGAAGACAGAGCAGAGAGGAGGGAGAGAGGGAGGAAAGGAGGAAGACAGAGCAGAGAGGAGGGAGAGAGGGAGGAAAGGAGGGAGAGAGAGCAGAGAGGAGGGAGAGAGAGCTGAGGTGAGGGAGAGAGGATGGAGAGGAGGAAGAGAGGGAGGAGAGATGGAAGAGAGAGCAGAGGGGAGGAAGAGAGGGAGGAGAGGAGGAAGACAGAGCAGAGAGGAGGGAGAGAGGGAGGAGAGGAAGGAGAGAGAGCAGAGGGGAGGGAGAGTGGGAGGAGAGGAGGAAGACAGAGCAGAGAGGAGGGAGAGAGGGAGGAAAGGAGGAAGACAGAGCAGAGAGGAGGGAGAGAGGGAGGAAAGGAGGGAGAGAGAGCAGAGAGGAGGGAGAGAGAGCTGAGGTGAGGGAGAGAGGATGGAGAGGAGGAAGAGAGGGAGGAGAGGAAGGAGAGAGAGCAGAGGGGAGGAAGAGAGGGAGGAGAGGAGGAAGACAGAGCAGAGAGGAGTGAGAGAGGGAGGAGAGGAAGGAGAGAGAGCAGAGGGGAGGAAGAGAGGGAGGAGAGGAGGAAGACAGAGCAGAGAGGAGGGAGAGAGAGCAGAGAGGAGGAAGAGAGGGAGGAGAGGAGGAAGACAGAGCAGAGAGGAGGGAGAGAGGGAGGAAAGGAGGGAGAGAGAGGAGGGAGAGAGAGCTGAGAGGAGGGAGAGAGGGCAGGGAGGAGGGAGAGAGAGCTGAGGGGAGGGTGAGAGGATGGAGAGGAGGAAGAGAGGGAGGAGAGATGGAAGAGAGAGCAGAGGGGAGGAAGAGAGGGAGGAGAGGAAGAAGAGAGAGCAGAGAGGAGGAAGAGAGGGAGGAGAGGAGGAAGACAGAGCAGAGAGGAGGGAGAGAGGGAGGAGAGGAGGAAGACAGAGCAGAGAGGAGTGAGAGAGGGAGGAGAGGAAGGAGAGAGAGCAGAGGGGAGGGAGAGAGAGCAGAGAGGAGTGAGAGAGGGAGGAGAGGAAGGAGAGAGAGCAGAGGGGAGGGAGAGTGGGAGGAGAGGAGGAAGAGAGGGAGGAGAGGAGGAAGACAGAGCAGAGAGGAAGGAGAGAGAGCAGAGAGGAGGGAGAGAGAGCAGAGAGGAGGAAGAGAGGGAGGAGAGGAGGAAGAGAGGGAGGAGAGGAGGAAGACAGAGCAGAGAGGAGGGAGAGAGGGAGGAGAGGAGGAAGACAGAGCAGAGAGGAGTGAGAGAGGGAGGAGAGGAAGGAGAGAGAGCAGAGGGGAGGGAGAGAGAGCAGAGAGGAGGAAGAGAGGGAGGAGAGGAGGAAGACAGAGCAGAGAGGAGGGAGAGAGAGCAGAGAGGAGGAAGAGAGGGAGGAGAGGAGGAAGACAGAGCAGAGAGGAGGGAGAGAGGGAGGAAAGGAGGGAGAGAGAGGAGGGAGAGAGAGCTGAGGGGAGGGAGAGAGGGCAGAGAGGAGGGAGAGAGGGAGGAGAGGAGGAAGAGAGGGAGGAGAGGAGGGAGAGAGAGCAGAGAGGAGGAAGAGAGGGAGGAGAGGAGGAAATGGGAGCGGGGGGGGGGGCAGAGAGGAGGAGAAAAGAGAGGAGAGCCAGTGATGAGGGCCAACAAAGGAGGATAGTAAACGTCAGGATCCTTTTCTGTTTCTGGGCTTTTCTCAGAGACTTTGTCTGCTGGTGGTGTAATGTACAGGTGATCAGTCTCAGGTGATCCATCAGTCTGAACTCTGTAGGTTAAACGGAGCCATGACAGCTCTGATTGGAGCAGGTTTAAACCATAGAACCTGGGTAGTTAATGCACTAATGCTCAGTCTCAGTGCTGCTGCCTCACTGGACCAGGACCCCCTAGGGGAGAGGAGCAGGGAAAGACTCCTGGTTAGATCAAGACTAAATTAAGGAAATAGAAATATATAAATCCTCTTCGTCCTGCTCTTTAAATGCTGTTCTCTGTGGCGAATCGAGGATGATGGCGCTCCTCTCGAGTCCTCCATGCTGCTGTCTGGGGTTTGATGAGAGACTCAGAGGAAGTCTGAAGGATTCGAGGTAAATATATTCTCCTGGGAGTAGGTAATTTGAAGCGGCCCTCTCCTCTGGCTTTTCCTCCTGAACGCTCCTCTCACGCCTGGCGTTCTCCACAGACGGCTGCTCTCCTTCTAAGTTGAGCTCTGGTCTCAGCGACCAGGTGAAGGGAGCGCTTCAGAGCGTCTGAATATTAAAATGAAATATCAAACAGACATATATATTCATACATGTCTGACGGTAGAGCTCTACATCCTGATACTTCAATCACGCCGTGTAAGTGGGACACCTGACAGCAGCCATGACAGGAGCGGACGTGTACCCAGCGGTCTGATGTCACACTTCAGTCTGACAGCAGGAAGTAGAAAGTCAGAGACTCAGGAGTTCAGCCCTCAGAGACATTTCTGTTCTTCTTCAGTTTATTATTAAAAATCCACCACAGTTCTCCGGAAAAGCCAGGATAACAGATGGATGGAGAGGATTCAGACCCTGAGTATGTTCTAGAAGAATCAGTAGTGGTGTTTTCAAAGTGAATCAGGCCCCTGATTGGAGCACCTGGGGGTACCAGAAGCTCAAAACAGGAGTCAATAGCAACAGCAGAAACAGCTGATTGGCATTGGCAGAGAAGATCTGGCACATTTTTCTGGCACAACCCACATACTCAGCTCTGCTGCTCATCCCACAAATGCATGATCCTTACAAATGTGGCATCATTTAAAAACGGTATAAGATTTATTACCAAGAAGCATTGCTACAGCAAAGAAATAATCTACCAAACACTAACTGCCTTACTTTTTTACTTTTTGTTTTAAGTTTATCTACAGTCCTTCTGTCATCTCTGTCTCAGAGACCATCCAGCATCATGAAGTGCTTTAATGCAGACTCTTTCATTTTCAGTCAGCTCTCCACGTTTTACCATTTTGAACAGGAATGAGGAATTTCAAACTGAATTCACCCAAATGTGAGCCGGCTCACTGGGCTTCTCTAAGAAGTCAGAAATGAATCAAGCATAACATTCAACCACTAAAACTCATTTTTCTGTTCAGGAATGACAGTAAATAACTATAATCTGACACATTCATCAGAAATATTCATGTGCTTTACTATTTTGTCAGTTTTTTGTAAATCTGTAAATGTGAAAATTCATAGATAACAATAATAATTCTATTTTAGCATTAAAAATATTATTTGTGTTAAAGAGCTTCTACATATTGGTGTATTAACCATTGCAGAAACATGAAAATGATTTTGGTAATTACCAATGCTGTTAATTTAGGGCAGCTGTGGCAGAAACCTGACTGTGGTTAGGGTTAGGGTGGTCTAATACGTCTGTAAAGCACTGTATATATACATATATATATATATTTTTCCCATCCAGAGGGCCAGCATGCTGTTTAGCATCTTACATTTTGAGTTGGTTGGTCACTACCAGATCAACGGCCCATTTGCATGGCGGCGTGCTTGACGGTAACCCTACTTGGACAAACTGCCTGAAATGTGTTTCCAGAGACGTTTCAGGGATTTTGAGTCATTCTACGCTGTAGATGGGTTAATTGCGTTAAAATTTTTAATCAGATTAATTATGATGATGGATTAATCTGCATTAACATGTCAATTTTGACAGCCCTAATATATATATATATACACACACACAGACGGAGACACTGTAAAAAAAACGAGGACAAAATGGAGTCAGACAACGTAAAAACTCCCTTAAAATCACTGAAATATCAAAGGTTGAAGAGGAGCCAGGGTGCCTGGTTAGAAGCTGTAGTCCACAGGTGTCTGAAGGTTCATCACCAGGTGAGGAGGTCTGGAGTGGAAAGGATTATCTGCAGCTGGGACAGCTAACAATCCACAGCTGGGACAGCTAACGATCCACAGCTGGGACAGCTAACGATCCACAGCTGGGACGGTCCATGAGTGATGGAGCTGTGGTTAAAGTTTAGGTCCAGCAGAACTCTGCGGTGGCTGCTAATAAATACACTCAAAAAAGAGTGAATTTTTCTACTTTGAGTAAAATAATGTTTAGTCCGTAAAAATGACCCCAGGTTGTCCCGTGGCTCTCTTAGGTGAGTGTCAGTTTAATCTCCAGCCTGATTTAATCTCATTAGAACAAATCTGTGATGCCAGACTAACAGATGTGATTTAATTTGATGTCAACAGGAAGTGAGACTATGGTCTGGGTCTTAGTTTAAACGGGACATGGTTTTAAATCCTGTGGCGTATTTGAGTCCAGCTCTCATCTCAGTAAAAACTGTTCTTTATAACTGAACATTTAATCTGGACGCAGGCTGTCTATGACGTCACAGGTCGGCATGTTTGATCTGGGTGCAGCGCCAAATTACGCAGGGACATGCGCCAGTTCATGGCGCGTGCAGGGATGTCAGGGGGGTTCAGAGAGAGGGGGCATGAAGAAGAAGGACTGTAGGGCTCTGACAGACTTCAGAGTCCAGTTAGAGATGTGGACCCACTAAACCCTGAGAAGAGGAGAGGACATGAACTCAGGAAATGATGAAGAAAAGACACGCGAGCATTAAAGTCATCCAGAGTCTTTATGCCCTCTGTGGAGGAGAGGTCACATTTACTCTCTCTAAGGAGGAGGAAGTTCACCCTCTGACCTCTCGGGTTTGACCTGGGACTACAAAATCACCTACAAACGTTTTTTTTTAAATTACAGCCTAGAAAAAAATAATCTTCCCTCAGTCTTCATGAACCTTTGATCGTTTCTCTTCATGAGGATTTTTCTCTTTTCCTGCTTTAATCAGATCAGACACGAGCCTCTCTCTCTCCTGATGACGCAGCAGTCTGCGGCTGTCTGCTGCTGCGTCATCATGTGCGCGTGAACGCAGCACCCAGACTGCTGCTCCCTCCCTGCAGCTTCACTTCATCTTCTTAGTTTAGAGCCTATTTTGTCCTTAAACGCCCCCGTAGATTCCTGTCCCGGTGGAGCTGCTCCATCCTCTCAGACCGGAGAGGATCAGGACTGAGCCGGATCCCGGTACGGACTGTCGGTGTTCGCTGCAGAGCTGTCCCGTCCCGCCGCTGTCTGAGGAAGAGGAGGAGGAGGAAGAGGAGGTTTACTCTCATCAGCTCCGTTCACCGAGCACCGATCCTCCGGTCCGCCTGTCTGAGGATCAGCGCCGCCAGTCTGGGTCTCTGTGCGGGCTCCGGGTCCGGGGGTGGAGGGTCGGGTCATCCTTCAGCCCCGATCGGTGAGTCAGACCAGCAGACGGACCCGGACACGCTCAGTCTGGGACCGGGTCTCAACTTCAGATTCGCCTAGTCACGCTGATAAAAGGGCAGAGGAGGGCTGGAGGATCAAGACCAGGACCAGGGATCAGACAAGGACTAGAGATCTGACCAGGACCAGAGATCAGACCAGGACCAGAGATCAGACCAGAACTATAGATTAGACCAGGACCAGAGATCAGACCAGGACCAGAGAGCTGATCAGGACCAGAGATCAGACCAGGACCAGAGATCAGACCAGGACCAGAGATCAGACCAGAACTATAGATTAGACCAGGACCAGAGATCAGACCAGGACCAGAGAGCTGATCAGGACCAGAGATCAGACCAGAACTATAGATTAGACCAAGACTAGAGATCAGACCAGGACCAGAGATCTGACTAGGACCAGAGATCAGACCAGGACTGGAGATCAGACCAGGGCTGCAGGATCAGCATTGAAGCTGATGTCTGTATTCTGGCTTTATGGTCTCTTTGTAAGGATGTTTATATTCATAAATAATAAATTAATTAATTAACAAAAACAAAAAAACAAAAACCTAATAAATAAATAAATAATAAATAAATAAATAATAAATGATAAATGAATAAATGTTTTGTTCCACTGGAGTATTAAAGTTTCTGATTCTAGACTAAATGAAACCACATTAAAGCAGTGAGACAGGATAGACCAGGATGGTGGATTTGAGGGTCCAGGTCTGCTGACAGTGTTCTTTGGTTTCTCTTCATTAGGGATGTACCATGTTGGGTTTTAGCTGAGACTGATATTTAAATGTAGTCCAGACCTCAAACTTCAGTCCTTCAGACGGGCTTTATAGTGTCAGGAGTGTTGATGACTGGGGGAAAACCTTGATCTGATGTAGGTCAGCTGGTCTGGACTAAAACCCCTCACTCAGACGGTCATGTGACCGTTTACAGCTGATAGAGGCGGAGCTTTTCTCCAACCGTGCATCCCTAATTTAGAGTCCACTTCACAGCTCTAGTCTGTGATCCGTGATACAGGCAACATAGATCAGAGACCTGAAACCAGAGGGGTTTTAGAAAAACCAGACTCACATCAGAATCCTGATCTGGGTCGTCTCCAGCTCAGCTCTTCGTTGGTTCCACCTCAGACCGCCTCAGACTGCCTCAGACTGCCTCAGCCCGCCTCAGACCGCCTCAGACCGCCTCAGACTGCCTCAGACCGCCTCAGACCGCCTCAGACTGCCTCAGACCGCCTCAGACCGCCTCAGACCGCCTCAGACGGCCTCAGACCGCCTCAGACCGCCTCAGACCGCCTCAGCCCGCCTCAGACCACCTCAGACCGCCTCAGACCGCCTCAGACCGCCTCAGACTGCCTGACTGAACAGAGACAGGGGGCGTTCTAGACATCTAGTATTGTCTGTGGCTCCACCCCCACAGGAAGGCCTACCTGTAGGTTATTTTTATTTTTTAAAACTGGAGAAAATGACCAAAATATTCTGGTAATCATGGAGAAATAAATGAGTGCATGTTTGAGAGATCAGTAATCTCAGATGAGATTCCTCAGCTGGTATCTCTGAGATGATTGGCTCTGACTGTCCTCAGCTGGTATCTCTGAGATGATTGGCTCTGACTGTCCTCAGCTGGTATCTCTGAGATGATTGGCTCTGACTGTCCTCAGCTGGTATCTCTGAGATGATTGGCTCTGACTGTCCTCAGCTGGTATCTCTGAGATGATTGGCTCTGACTGTCCTCAGCTGGTATCTCTGAGATGATTGGCTCTGACTGTCATGGAGGCTCTTCAGCTCTTTTCTTGAAGGATTTTTTAGTTTCTGCTCAGGAGTTTTTCCTGGTTCTGACTTTCTGACCGTGACCCGAGTCAAACCTGAGTCGGACCTCTCGTTCCTAGTCTGGGCTAATCCGTCTCTCTGTGATGTCTGCAGGTCCGTCTGCATCAGGAGTCTTCAGGGTGAACAGGAGACGGACTCGGCTGCACTGCAGGGATTTCCTCAGGTTGGAGCCCAGAGGTTTAGTTTGGTCTCCAGAGTCTCTCCATCAGAAGAACCTGCAGGAGCTCACTCCAGTTTCTAGACCACCCAGCCCCCTCCTCCTCCTCCTCACCATCTTCATCTCCATCGTGGTCTCAGGGTGCTTACTGACTCCTCTGCCTTTCCATTCAGATCCCAGACAGCCTCAGACCTTAGACCAGAGACCTGACACAGGATTAACGTGGACTTTAAAACGGTTGGATATTAAACATACCTGCAGACGACTGTTCCCTCTGGATTAACCGACCTCGGAGGAGTCGGATTGGATTAAGACGTGGGAGGAGTCATGTTGGATTAAGACGTGGGAGGAGTCAGATTATCATCCAGAGATGCTCTGAGCTGCTCTTTGAAGGACCATAATCATCGTACTTGACCTCAGGGATCTACCACTGTGTCCTTGTTTGACCTCAGGCTCCTCCGGGTCATGGTTGACCTCCTCAGGACTTTTCTAATCCTCCGATTCACTGTTGGATTTGTTATTTTCAGTTTTATTTCAGTCAGTCTGAACTCTCAGGCTCGCTGACTCAGCATCTCTGGAGCAGACCACATGACCTCTCCATCATGGCGTCAGACAGCTTCCACTACAGGGCTCTCTACGAGTACAAGTGTGAGCGCGGCGACGACATCGGCCTCCAGCAGGGCGACCTGCTGACTGTCTCCACGGCCTGGCTGATGTCGGCGATGGACTACCAGGACGGGGACGAGCGCAGCCCCAAAGGATGGCTGCACGGCACCAACGAGAGGACCGGGGACACCGGGGCCTTCCCAGGGACCTTTGTGGAGTACGTGGGCGTGGTCAGAGTCAGCCCACCTGGAGCTAACCCGTGGACCAGACCTGTACCACCGACACCCGGGGGGGCACCGGCCGCTGTGGGGCCTCAGCCCCCAGGAGCAGCTTCTGCCTCAGGTGAGTGCAGATTGATCTGGATCAGGGTTTGGATGAATCTGCTTAATCTGGATCAGGGTTTGGATGAATCTGCTTAATCTGGATGATCAGGGTTTGGATGAATCTGCTTAATCTGGATCAGGGTTTAAATGAATCTGCTAAATCTGGATCAGGGTTTGGATGAATCTGCTTATTGTGGATCAGGGTTTGGATGAATCTGCTTAATCTGGATCAGGGTTTGGATGAATCTGCTTAATCTGGATCAGGGTTTGGATGAATCTGCTTAATCTGGATCAGGGTTTGGATGAATCTGCTTAATCTGGATCAGGGTTTGGATGAATCTGCTTAATCTGGATGATCAGGGTTTGGATGAATCTGCTTAATCTGGATCAGGGTTTAAATGAATCTGCTAAATCTGGATCAGGGTTTGGATGAATCTGCTTATTGTGGATCAGGGTTTGGATGAATCTGCTTAATCTGGATCAGGGTTTGGATGAATCTGCTTAATCTGGATCAGGGTTTGGATGAATCTGCTTAATCTGGATCAGGGTTTGGATGAATCTGCTTAATCTAGATCAGGGTTTAAATTAATCTGCTTAATCTGGATCAGGGTTTGGATGAATCTGCTGAATCTGGATCAGGGTTTGGATGCATCTGCTTATTGTGGATCAGGGTTTGGATGAATCTGCTTCATCTTGATCAGGGTTTGGATGAATCTGCTTATTGTGGATCAGGTTTTGATGAATCTGCTTAATCTGGATCAGGGTTTGGATGAATCTGCTTATTGTGGATCAAGGTTTGGATGAATCTGCATAATCTGGATCAGGGTTTGGATGAATCTGCTTATTGTGGATCAGGATTTGGATGAATCTGCTTATTGTGGATCAGGGTTTGGATGAATCTGCTTAATCTTGATCAGGATTTAAAAAACTTGCTTAATCTTAATCAAAAAAACATCAAGGGACGGGACCAATGATCTGTAATCACATACCATCTGGCGATGGGACCAATGATCGCTAATCACAAGCCACATAAGGCCTGACGAGACATGCAATGATCAAAAACCGTAAGCACGGTGGTGGCAGCATCATGCTGTGGGGATTCTTCTCAGCAGTTAGCCCTGGAAGGCTTGTTGAAATGTCACAATGTTGTCTAGCAGATGCTTTTATCCAATGCAACGTTCATATAGGTAGACAGGTGTTCTGGGTGTTCAGGACCTTGTCCAAGGGCCCCAACTGGATATTGATTCTGTACTGACTGGGATTTGAACCATCAGTCTCCTAGACCAGGGTCAGTGGTGTAACCGTGTTACCTTTTCCCTCCTCTGCTCATCTGTCCTTCTCTGTCTCCATCCTCTCCTCCTCATTCTGACTAATATCTAGACCATCTCCAACATGTCTCCTAGCACTAATCAGTGCTCAACGCTCTCTGACACCGTTTGATTGTGAACGCCTCTTACATTTCACAGCTGACATCCGTACCTTTCTCTACAGGGAGCTGATTCTCCTCTTCTTACAACATTAATTATGACAGGAAGCTAATGAATCCCTGACAGTCTTCTCGCGATCGTCTACCTCCACGTTTCTAGGACGAGTGTCAGGGTAATCATGAGTTCACGCTGAATCTAACAGGCTCATCGTATGTGCTGTGCTGCTCGGCTGTGATAAGAAAGTGGCGTCTTTTATCTGCAGATATGAGCGCCGTAGCTCCAGACGCTCTGTTCCTATGGATGGAAATGAGAGATGCAATTAGATGTGGAGCGAAACGCCAGACGCCACCGCTTCATTCAGTACGCATGTGTTGATCAGAGAATGACGTCTGAAACAAAACACTCATCATGTCATTAATGCAGAGATTTACTGTCAGAGAGGGATTTACCACAGGAAGTTCAAGGTTCCTCTGAAACCATGATCTCACCAGAACGCCAAAAACCCCAAAGAGTTGCTGATTTCAGGGGTAAAATACAAATAGACAGAAAAACTGACAAGCTTTTTTAAAATGAGACATAGAAATACCAGCAATACTGTCTGCTGATCTGATCCAATCCAATCTGAGAAAGACTGATATTTACAGCTGATATAGACTGATATTTACAGCTGATATAGACTGATATTTACAGCTATATAGACTGATATTTACAGTTGATATAGACTGATATTTAAGACTGATATAGACTGATATTTACAGTTGATATAGACTGATATTTACAGTTGATATAGACTGATATTTATAGTTGATATAGACTGATATTTACAGCTGATATAGACTGATATTTACAGTTGATATAGACTGATATTTACAGCTGATATAGACTGATATTTACAGTTGATATAGACTGATATTTACAGCTGATATAGACTGATATTTACAGCTATATAGACTGATATTTACAGTTGATATAGACTGATATTTACTGCTGATATAGACTGATATTTACAGTTGATATAGACTGATATTTACAGTTGATATAGACTGATATTTACAGTTGATATAGACTGATATTTACAGCTGATATAGACTGATATTTAAGACTGATATAGACTGATATTTACAGTTGATATAGACTGATAATTACAGCTATATAGACTGATATTTACAGTTGATATTGACTGATATTTACAGTTGATATAGACTGATATTTACAGCTGATATAGACTGATATTTAAGACTGATATAGACTGATATTTACAGTTGATATAGACTGATATTAACAGCTATATAGACTGATATTTCCAGTTGATATAGACTGATATTTACAGCTGATATAGACTGATATTTACAGCTATATAGACTGATATTTACAGTTGATATAGACTGATATTTACTGCTGATATAGACTGATATTTA
Organism: Cheilinus undulatus; assembly: GCF_018320785.1. Classification (NCBI taxonomy): domain Eukaryota; kingdom Metazoa; phylum Chordata; class Actinopteri; order Labriformes; family Labridae; genus Cheilinus; species Cheilinus undulatus. The sequence goes on along the minus strand of NC_054871.1, from coordinate 289,085 downwards.
CAGTTGATATAGACTGATATTTACAGCTGATATAGACTGATATTTACAGTTGATATAGACTGATATTTACAGCTGATATGGACTGATATTTACAGTTGATATAGACTGATATTTACAGCTGATATAGACTGATATTTACAGCTGATATAGACTGATATTTACAGTTGATATAGACTGATATTTACAGCTATATAGACTGATATTTACAGTTGATATAGACTGATATTTACTGCTGATATAGACTGATATTTATAGTTGATATAGACTGATATTTACAGCTGATATAGACTGATATTTACAGCTGATATAGACTGATATTTAAGACTGATATAGACTGATATTTACAGTTGATATAGACTGATATTTACAGCTGATATAGACTGATATTTACAGCTGATATAGACTGATATTTACAGTTGATATAGACTGATATTTACAGCTGATATAGACTGATATTTACAGCTGATATAGACTGATATTTACAGCTGATATAGACTGATATTTACAGTTGATATAGACTGATATTTACAGCTGATATAGACAGATATTTACAGCTGATATAGACTGATATTTACTGCTGATATAGACTGATATTTACTGCTGATATAGACTGATATTTCCAGTTGATATAGACTGATATTTACAGCTGATATAGACTGATATTTGCAGCTGATATAGACTGATATTTAAGACTGATATAGACTGATATTTACAGTTGATATAGACTGATATTTACAGCTGATATAGACTGATATTTACAGCTATATAGACTGATATTTACAGTTGATATAGACTGATATTTACAGCTGATATAGACTGATATTTACAGTTGATATAGACTGATATTTACAGCTGATATAGACTGATATTTAAGACTGATATAGACTGATATTTACAGTTGATATAGACTGATATTAACAGCTATATAGACTGATATTTCCAGTTGATATAGACTGATATTTACAGCTGATATAGACTGATATTTACAGCTATATAGACTGATATTTACAGTTGATATAGACTGATATTTACTGCTGATATAGACTGATATTTACAGCTGATATAGACTGATATTTACAGCTGATATAGACTGATATTTACAGTTGATATAGACTGATATTTACAGCTGATATGGACTGATATTTACAGTTGATATAGACTGATATTTACAGCTGATATAGACTGATATTTACAGCTGATATAGACTGATATTTACAGTTGATATAGACTGATATTTACAGCTATATAGACTGATATTTACAGTTGATATAGACTGATATTTACTGCTGATATAGACTGATATTTATAGTTGATATAGACTGATATTTACAGCTGATATAGACTGATATTTACAGCTGATATAGACTGATATTTAAGACTGATATAGACTGATATTTACAGTTGATATAGACTGATATTTACAGCTGATATAGACTGATATTTAAGACTGATATAGACTGATATTTACAGTTGATATAGACTGATATTTACAGCTGATATAGACTGATATTTACAGCTGATATAGACTGATATTTACAGTTGATATAGACTGATATTTACAGCTGATATAGACTGATATTTACAGCTATATAGACTGATATTTACAGTTGATATAGACTGATATTTACTGCTGATATAGACTGATATTTACAGTTGATATAGACTGATATTTACAGTTGATATAGACTGATATTTACAGTTGATATAGACTGATATTTACAGCTGATATAGACTGATATTTAAGACTGATATAGACTGATATTTACAGTTGATATAGACTGATATTTACTGCTGATATAGACTGATATTTACAGTTGATATAGACTGATATTTACAGTTGATATAGACTGATATTTACAGCTGATATAGACTGATATTTACAGTTGATATAGACTGATATTTACAGCTGATATAGACTGATATTTAAGACTGATATAGACTGATATTTACAGTTGATATAGACTGATATTAACAGCTATATAGACTGATATTTCCAGTTGATATAGACTGATATTTACAGCTGATATAGACTGATATTTAAGACTGATATAGACTGATATTTACAGTTGATATAGACTGATATTTACAGCTGATATAGACTGATATTTACAGTTGATATAGACTGATATTTACAGCTGATATAGACTGATATTTAAGACTGATATAGACTGATATTTACAGTTGATATAGACTGATATTTACAGCTGATATAGACTGATATTTACAGCTGATATAGACTGATATTTACAGCTGATATAGACTGATATTTACAGCTGATATAGACTGATATTTACAGTTGATATAGACTGATATTTACAGCTGATATAGACTGATATTTACAGTTGATATAGACTGATATTTACAGCTGATATAGACTGATATTTACAGTTGATATAGACTGATATTTACAGCTGATATGGACTGATATTTACAGTTGATATAGACTGATATTTACAGCTGATATAGACTGATATTTACAGCTGATATAGACTGATATTTACAGCTGATATAGACTGATATTTACTGCTGATATAGACTGATATTTACAGCTGATATAGACTGATATTTACAGCTGATATAGACTGATATTTACAGCTGATATAGACTGATATTTAAGACTGATATAGACTGATATTTACAGTTGATATAGACTGATATTTACAGCTGATATAGACTGATATTTAAGACTGATATAGACTGATATTTACAGTTGATATAGACTGATATTTACAGCTGATATAGACTGATATTTACAGCTGATATAGACTGATATTTACAGTTGATATAGACTGATATTTACAGATGATATAGACTGATATTTACAGCTGATATAGACTGATATTTACAGCTGATATAGACTGATATTTACAGCTGATATAGACTGATATTTACAGCTGATATAGACTGATATTTACAGCTGATATAGACTGATATTTACAGTTGATATAGACTGATATTTACAGCTGATATAGACTGATATTTAAGACTGATATAGACTGATATTTACAGTTGATATAGACTGATATTTACAGCTATATAGACTGATATTTACAGTTGATATTGACTGATATTTACAGTTGATATAGACTGATATTTACAGCTGATATAGACTGATATTTACAGTTGATATAGACTGATATTTACAGCTGATATAGACTGATATTTAAGACTGATATAGACTGATATTTACAGCTGATATAGACTGATATTTACAGCTGATATAGACTGATATTTACAGTTGATATAGACTGATATTTACAGTTGATATAGACTGACATTTACAGTTGATATAGACAGATATTTACAGCTGATATAGACTGATATTTACTGCTGATATAGACTGATATTTACAGCTGATATAGACTGATATTTACAGCTGATATAGACTGATATTTACAGCTGATATAGACTGATATTTACAGCTTATATAGACTGATATTTACAGCTGATATAGACTGATATTTACAGCTGATATAGACTGATATTTACAGCTGATATAGACTGATATTTACAGTTGATATAGACTGATATTTACAGCTGATATAGACTGATATTTACAGTTGATATAGACTGATATTTACAGCTGATATAGACTGATATTTACAGCTGATATAGACTGATATTTACAGCTGATATAGACTGATATTTACAGCTGATATAGACTGATATTTAAGACTGATATAGACTGATATTTACAGTTGATATAGACTGATATTTACAGCTGATATAGACTGATATTTACAGCTGATATAGACTGATATTTACAGCTGATATAGACTGATATTTACAGCTGATATAGACTGATATTTACAGCTGATATAGACTGATATTTACAGCTGATATAGACTGATATTTACAGTTGATATAGACTGATATTTACAGCTGATATAGACAGATATTTACAGCTGATATAGACTGATATTTACTGCTGATATAGACTGATATTTACTGCTGATATAGACTGATATTTATAGTTGATATAGACTGATATTTACAGCTGATATAGACTGATATTTGCAGCTGATATAGACTGATATTTAAGACTGATATAGACTGATATTTACAGTTGATATAGACTGATATTTACAGTTGATATAGACTGACATTTACAGTTGATATAGACAGATATTTACAGCTGATATAGACTGATATTTACTGCTGATATAGACTGATATTTACAGCTGATATAGACTGATATTTACAGCTGATATAGACTGATATTTACAGCTGATATAGACTGATATTTACAGTTGATATAGACTGATATTTACAGCTGATATAGACTGATATTTACAGCTGATATAGACTGATATTTACAGCTGATATAGACTGATATTTACAGTTGATATAGACTGATATTTACAGCTGATATAGACTGATATTTACAGCTGATATAGACTGATATTTACAGCTGATATAGACTGATATTTACAGCTGATATAGACTGATATTTACAGCTGATATAGACTGATATTTAGAGCTGATATAGACTGATATTTACAGCTGATATAGACTGATATTTACAGCTGATATAGACTGATATTTACAGCTGATATAGACTGATATTTACAGCTGATATAGACTGATATTTACAGTTGATATAGACTGATATTTACAGCTGATATAGACTGATATTTAAGTCTGATATAGACTGATATTTACTGCTAATATAGACTGATATTTACAGCTGATATAGACTGGTATTGACAGCTGATATAGACTGATATTTACAGCTGACATAGACTGATATTTAAGATTGATATAGACTGATATTTAATGCTGATATAGACTGATATTTAAGACTGATATAGACTGATATTTACAGTTTATATAGACTGATATTTACAGCTGATATAGACTGATATTTAAGACTGATATAGACTGGTATTGACAGCTGATATAGACTGATATTTGCAGCTGATATAGACTGATATTTAAGACTGATATAGACTGATATTTACAGTTTATGTAGACTGATATTTAAGACTGATATAGACTGGTATTGACAGCTGATATAGACTGATATTTACAGCTGATATAGACTGATATTTAAGACTGATATAGACTGATATTTACAGTTTATATAGACTGATATTTACAGCTGATATAGACTGATATTTATGACTGATAAAGACTGATATTTACAGTTGATATAGACTGATATTTAAGACTGATATAGACTGATATTTACAGCTGATATAGACTGATATTTAAGACTAATATAGACTGGTATTGACAGCTGATATAGACTGATATTTACAGCTGATATAGACTGATATTTAAGACTGATATAGACTGATATTTACAGTTGATATAGACTGATATTTACAGCTGATATAGACTGATATTTAAGACTGATATAGACTGATATTTACAGCTGATATAGACTGATATTTAAGACTAATATAGACTGGTATTGACAGCTGATATAGACTGATATTTACAGCTGATATAGACTGATATTTAAGACTGATATAGACTGATATTTACAGTTGATATAGACTGATATTTACAGCTGATATAGACTGATATTTACAGCTGATATAGACTGATATTTACAGTTGATATAGACTGATTTTTACGGCTGATTCAGACTGATATGTTCAACTCTTTAATGTAGATATTGCTAACCTTCACTGGTCGTTTTAAGTTTTGCATGTATTGGTTAAATTTATTTTATGGTTAGGATTGATGTTGTTTATATTGTTTTAGACCAGTTGAGATTCATCCTCTCTTCTTCTAAAGTCCTTTACTCTGTGTTGTCATAACCTGATGAATCGTCTGAAGCTGTTGAGTCGGCGGCTGAAACAGTCATGAATTAAACAGCACCAGAGGCTCATGGGCGGGGCCAGGATGCAGCTCTCCCATTCTTTGATGCAGCCGGGCGGTGACCCGTCCTCTCCGTGTTAAACTGCAGATCCAGTCCTGGGAATGCATGTGTGGGCTTCAGGTCACGTCAGCATGCTGACAGAGGCTCAGCAACCAGGGTGGACCGTCCGGGAAAACGGCTGTCAATAAAGATTTTATTTTATTGTCAGGTTAATTAGCCTCAGAATCACCAGGCTGAAGACGGAGGATTCTCTGAACCGAAGGATTAGATCTGCAGCAGGAACAACAGAGAGATAAAGAAGACAAATATAACTACAGAGCAGGATGGAGCAAGTTTTAATTCTGAGGGAGCAGAAACAGAACCTCCGTAAAACAGAGGCTGCAGTGTCTAAAGACGCTAACGGTGTCTGATTAGGGGGTCACAGAGGTATAAAGTCATGTGATACACAGCCAGGTTTGATCTGTTTTAGAGCGGTAGGTTTATGTTTTATGGGCCTGGCGTTCCTTTATGATCCTGTTTTTATTTTTTACCATCAAAGAGAGGCAATCAGACGCTGCTCTCTGTTACTGCTGTTGGTCATTTCAGAGATGCGTCTATGCAGAGGAACATCATCCATTCATGCTGCTATTACTTCTACAACCCCTATTCCAAAAATGTTGGGTCACTGTAAAACATAAATAAAAACAGAAGTCAATGATTGTCCAATCTCATAAACCCATATTTATCCACAATAGAAGAGAAACAGCATGTCCACCAATCATCCATCCATCTTCTTCTGCTTATCTGGGGTCAGGTCCCAGTGGCAGCAGGCCAAGCAAGTCAACCCAGATGTTCCTCTCCCCCGCAACACTTTCCAGTTTCTTCCTGAGGGATTCCAAGGCGCTCCAAGGCCAGAAGGGATATATAATCCCTCCAGTGAGTCCTGGGTCTGCCTCGGGGTGTCCTCCCAGTAGGCGTGCCCGGAATACCTCCACAGGAAGGTGCCCAGGAGGCATGCTGATCCGATGCTCCTCACCCTATCTCTAAGGCTGAGCCACGCCTGTATGGAATCTCATTTCGACTGCTTGTATCAGCGATCTCATTCTTTCGGTCATTACCCAGAGTTCCTGACTATGATGAGGGGTGGGACGTAGATCGACTGGTAAATAGAAAGCTTTGCCTTTCAGCTCAGCCCCCTCTTCACCACAACGGTCTGGCACAGCGCCTGCAAAACTGCTGACCCTGCACCAATCCGCCTGTCAATCTCACGGTCCATTCTACCCTCACTCATGAACAAGACCCTGAGATACCTGAACTCCCTCACTTGGGGCAAAGACTCTCTCCCAACCTGGAGTGGGAAACCCACTGTTTTCTGGCAGAGGACCATGGCCTCAGACTTGGAGGGGCTTATTCTCATACCAGCCACTTCACTCCGCTCCAGAGCCTGCTGGAGGTCCTCAGCTGAGGATGCCAGCAGAACCACATCATCAGCAAACAGCAGTGATGAAACTCTGAGCTTCACAAACTGGAAACCCTCCTCCTCCAGCTGCGCCTTGAGATCCTGTCCATGAAAATCACAAACGACTTCGGAGACAAGGGGCAGCCCTGAGGGAGGCCAACACGCACCGAGAACATGTCCGACTTTGTGCTGAGGATGTAGACACAGCTCTCACTTTGGTTATACAGGGGCCTGATGGCTCGCCGCAGCGACCCCGGTATCCCATATTCCTCTGGAACCTCCCACATGACCCACCAGGGAACACAGTCATAAGCCTTCTCCAAATCTACAAGACACATGTAGTCTGGGTGAGCAAACTCCCAATCTCCCTCAAGAAGCCCTGAGAGAGTAAAGAGCTGGTCCACAGTCCCACGACCAGGACGGAATCTGCACTGTTCCTTCTGAATCTGAGGTCTGACAATCGTACAGAGCCTCCATTCCAGCACCCTAGAGTAGACCTTACCAGGGAGGCTGAGTAGTTACAGGGCCGTGGTTACCATTGTGTAGCATTGCTCTTCTTTCCATAATAAACACCTGGGAAGTAAGGAGACCAGCTGATGGAGAGGAATGTTGTCCCATTCTTGTCTGTTATAGGATTCTAGCTGCTCAACAGTCCTGGGTCTTCTTCCTTTTCTGATGCTCCAAATGTTTTCTGTTGGTGAAAGGTCTGGACTGCAGGCCGACTAGTTCAGGACCTGGACTCTTCTCCTGTGAAGAGTTGTGATGGATGTGGTATGTGCTTTAGCATGGTCTTGCTGAAATAGTGGCAGCCTTCCCTGACAGAGACGTTGTCTGGATGGGAGCACATGTGTCTCTAAAAGCTCTCTCTACTTTCCAGCATTGATAGTTCCTTTCCAGATGTTAGAGCTGCCCACGCCATAGGCACTAATGCAACCCCATACCATCAGAGATGCAGGCTTTAGACCTGAGCCAGGAGAACAAGCTGGATGCTCCCTCTCCTCTTTAGTCCACAGAACAGTTTTCCATGTTTCCTCTGACCACAGAACAGTTTTCCATGTTTCCTCTGACCACAGAACAGTTTTCCATGTTTCCTCAGTCCATGTTAAATGAGCTTTGGTCCAGAGAAGACGGACCACGGTGGTTCTGGATCCTGTTCACATCTGGCTTCTTCTCTCCATGATCCAGCTTTAACTGTCATTGGTGGATGGCACGGCCAACTGTGTTGACAGACGATGATTTCTGGAATGTTCCTGAGCCCATGCAGTGATTTCAGTGCAGAATCATGCCTGAATCATTTTTCTGAAATCGTTCCTTAGTTGTTGTTTTTTTTGTTGTTTTTTTAAAGATTTGTTTTTGGGCCTTTATTAGGTGGAGGAGGACAGTGGATAGACTCAGAAACAGAGGCAAGAGTGGAGGAGAGACATGCAGCAAAGGGCCTCAGGCCAGATTCGAACCCAGGCTGCCCGGGTTAACCACTTGACTACCGACACGCCCCGTTCCTTTGGTTTTAGACTCAGTTGTTCCCAGATTGGTGATCCTCTGCCCATCTTTACTTTTGAGAGACTCCGCCTCTCTAAAATGCTCCTTTTATACCCAGTCATGTTTCTGACCTGTTGACCGTTAACCTGATTAGTTGTAAAATTATCCTCCCACTGTTACTTTTCCTGCCTTTTGGTGCCCATCCCTACTTTTTTGAGATGTGTTGCTGCCATCAAATTCAAAATGTGCTAATGTTTTAATAAATGGTCAAATGTCTTTATGAGTTTTGACAATCCGTGACTTCTGTTTTTATTTAGATTTTACAGCGACTTAACTTTTTTGGAAATGGGGCTGTGAATTTTCCCCCTGCAGTCTGACCTACAGTGAAAGTGAAATAAAGGCCTGCTCAGTCCTACAGCTCTGCTTTTAGTGTATTTTAACTGCAGGCTGATCTCAGTGGTGCAGCTTTTCCCGTCTTTATGGTAGCATCAGTCAAACATGGCGCTCTTCAGCCAATCAGATCCTTTGTTGAGACCAGGCTGGCGTGTCAACAGGGTTTAAATCTATAAAGGGACCTCAGAGAATCACACAGGAGGATGTGAAGTCAGTCTGGCCCTGCTCCTCTGTGCTCCAGCGGCATGGCGTCTCCTCCTCTCAATGATGTCATCAGCTGAGACCAGGACTGTAAATCCTGATCAGTGGTCACTGATTCAAGACAAGTTATGTTAAATAGAATGGCGTGCAGAGAGATATCGCTGCCACCCCCCCACCCCCACCAACCCACCACCACCACCACCACCACCAGCATCATCCTGCAGCCTGTTTATGGACTCCTATAAAACCACATGGCTTTTTACAACCTCCTCCTCTTCCTCACTGCGTTTTAGCGTCCTCTGAAGTCTCTGGATAGAGTTGGGTGAAAGCCACGTGACCGCCAAGTGGAGCGGTTGTCGGAGGCGTAAAGATAATTTAGAGTCTGGAGTCTGGTTTTAGACTGGAGGCGCTGGAGGGCCTGATCCAGTGATCGCTTTAATGAGCTTGTTATAAGGACTGTTACTGCACATGCTCACATCAGAGCTTCATGAAGATGAAGAGGAGCAAACAGGATTCAGGCTGATGAAGAGGAGCCTGAGGATCAGGATTCAGACTCCTGTCAGACCCCCTAGGTCATACTGGTCCTAATGTGGACTTCAGGTCTAGATTTAAAAGCTCCACCTGTCAACAGGTCTGGTCTGTATTCTGATAGGAATCTAGAACCAGGTCTCTGTGTGGGTCCAGTCTCAGACTGAGGCTGACGTCTTCATGTTGGTTTAATGACTCTCAGCTGTTTCATTAGTGCTAACCCTGTTAGCTAACAGGCTCATTAATCCCACTAATTAGAGCATTAATCAGCTGATCTGCTCTAACAGTAATGAGAGGATTCAGACGGTGGCGTTAGAAACACTAGACGGCGTTTTAATGAAGGGGTGGGATCAGTCTACATTTGTTATCATAAACCGAGCAGCACCCTCCAGTCCTGAAACGTGAAGCTGATGCAGACAAGCAAAAACCAGCCCCCTACCCCAACCCTAGAGACGTTTTTACCCTGGAAATAACCTGGGGGGGGGGGGGTGTCTGTACCACAGTGGTTTAGATAAACCTCACTGCACACTGGTTGGTGCATCTCATTTGATTGACAGATAGCTCAACAAGCAGAAGCTACGTTTTTGTCAACCAGAATGCTAGCTAGCTGACAGGAAGTCGAGTTAGTGGGCGGGTCTTTAGTTTGATCCAAAGTTTAGTTTAGACAGCGATTTTGTACAGTCTATGTCATAAACGCCAAAAAGCTGGGGTGAACAGCGGCTCTCAACCCCCCCCCCCCCAGCCTTCTTCTCTGGTCGTTGTAGGAAAACCTTCAGAAACGTGTACTCTTTTTGTCCATTATACAGGCAAGAAGTGAAGGACTTTGGTTCCGTCAAAATAAAAGTCTCCTGTCTGTAGATGAAACAACTGTAGTCCCTTCAAATTGAAAGCCTCCTGTCTGTTGATGGAAAAAGTGTAGCTCTTTCACATAAAACCCTTCTCTCTGTAGATGGAGGTACTGTCTTCCCTTCAAAATAAAGCTTCCTGTGTCAGTATAGAAGCTGAAAGAAGATAATGGATGAAGTGTTCCTCTGATGTTTTATTAATGTTGTTCTCTCAGAGTGTTGTGTTTTATGTGTGGTCATTCCTCTGCTAGTAGTCGTAGTAGTAGTAGTAGTAGTAGTAGTAGTAGTAGTAGTAGTGGCAATAGTAGTGGTAGTAGTCGTAGTAGTAGTAGTCGTAGTAGTAGTAGTAGTTGTAGTAGTAGTAGTAGTAGTAGTAGTAGTAGTAGTAGTAGTAGTAGTTGTAGTAGTAGTAGTAGTAGTAGTAGTAGTAGTAGTCGTAGTAGTAGTGGCAATAGTAGTGGCAGTGTGGTGGCAGTAGTCGTGGTGCAGTAGCAGCAGCAGTGCAGCAGTAGCAGTAGCAGTGGCAATAGTAGTGGTAGTGGTCGAGTGCAGTGGTGGCTGGTAGCAGCAGCAGCAGTGGTGGTAGCAGCAGTGGTGGTAGCAGCTGCAGCAGCAGTGGCAGTGGTGGTGGCAGTGAGTGGTAGCAGCTGGTAGCAGCAGCAGCAGTGGTAGCAGCAGCAGCTGCAGCAGTGCAGCAGCAGTGGTGGTGGTGGTGGCAGTGGTGCAGTAGCAGCAGCAGCAGTGCAGCAGCAGTGGTTGTGGTCAGCAGCAGCAGCAGTGGCAATGCAGGTGGTAGCAGTCGTGCAGCAGCTGGTAGCAGCAGCAGCAGTGCAGTGTGGTGGTGGCAGCAGTAGTGCAGCAGCAGCAGTGGTGGTGGTGCAGCAGCTGCAGCAGCAGCAGCAGCAGTGGTGGTGCAGCAGTGGTCAGCAGCAGCAGCAGTGGCAGTGGTGGTGCAGTGGTAGTGGTGGTTGCAGCAGCAGCAGTGGTGCAGTCGTGGTGGTAGTGGTGCAGCAGTGCAGCAGCAGCAGCAGTGGTGGTGGTGGTAGTGGTCAGCAGTGGCAGTGCAGCAGCAGTGGTGCAGTGGTGCAGCAGCAGTGCAGCAGCAGTGGTTGTGCAGTGGTGAGCAGCTGCAGCAGCAGCAGTGCAGTGGTGCAGCAGCAGCTGGTGTGTGCAGCAGTGCAGCAGCAGCAGCAGCAGCAGCAGCAGCAGCAGCGTGGTGGTGGTGGTCAGCAGCAGTGGTGGTGGTGGTAGTGGCAGCAGTGGTGTGGTGGTGGTGTAGCTGGTGGTGGTAGTGGTGCAGCAGCGGTGCAGCAGCAGTGGTGCAGTGCAGCAGCAGTGGTGGTGGCAGTAGTGGTGCAGTGGTGCAGCAGTGGTAGCAGCAGTGGTGGTGGTGCAGCAGCTGCAGCAGCAGCAGCAGTAGTGGTGCAGTAGCAGTGGTAGTGGTGGCACAGTAGTGGTTAGCTGGTAGTGGTAGGTGGCAGTAGCTGGTGCAGTGGTGCAGTAGTCGAGTGCAGTGGTAGTGGCAGTAGTGGTAGTAGCAGTGGTAGTGCAGTGCAGTAGTGAGTGGTGGTAGCAGTGGTAGTAGTAGCAGTGGTGGTGCAGCAGCAGGGCAGCAGCAGCAGCAGTGGTGGTAGCAGCAGCAGCAGCAGTGGTGCAGCAGCAGTGGTAGTGGTGGTGGTGCAGCAGCAGCAGCAGCAGTGGTGCAGTGGTGGTGCAGCAGCAGCAGCAGCAGTGTGGCAGCAGTGCAGCAGCTGCAGCAGCAGCAGCAGCAGCAGCAGTGGTTGTGCAGCAGCAGCAGGGTGCAGCAGCAGCAGGTAGTGGTGGTGCAGTGGTGCAGCAGCAGTAGCAGCAGGAGCAGCAGTGGTGCAGCAGCAGCAGCAGCAGTGGTAGTGGTGGTGGTAGTGGTGCAGCAGCAGCAGTGCAGTGGTGGTGCAGCAGTGCAGTGCAGCAGCAGCAGCAGCAGCAGCAGCAGCAGTGGCAGCAGTGCAGCAGCAGCAGCAGCAGTGTGGTGGTGGTCGAGTGCAGTGGTGGTGGCAGTGGTGAGTAGCAGTGGTCGAGTGGTGGTGCAGTGCAGTAGTGGTGGTGGTGGTAGTGGTAGTAGTCGTAGTAGTGGTAGCTGTGCAGTAGTAGTAGTAGCAGTGGTAGTGGTGCAGTAGTAGTAGTGGTGCAGTAGTAGGTGCAGTGGTGGTAGTGGTGGTGGTGGTGGTAGTAGTGGTAGTGGTGGTGAGTGGCAGTAGTGGTAGTGAGTGGTGCAGTAGTGGTAGTAGTAGTAGTGCAGTAGCAGTGGTAGTAGTCGTAGTAGTGGCAACAGTGGTAGTGGTGGTATTAGCTGGTAGTAGCAGTAGTAGTGGTGGTGAGTGGTGAGTGGTGCAGCAGCAGCAGTGGTGGTGCAGCAGTGGTAGTGGTGTGGTGTAGCAGCAGCAGTGCAGTGGCAGCAGCAGCAGCAGCAGTGGTGGTGGTGGTAGCAGCAGCTGCAGCAGTGGTGGAGCAGCAGCAGCAGCAGCAGCAGCAGCAGTAGTGGTAGTGGTGGTGCAGCAGTAGCAGCTGCAGCAGCAGTGGTGCAGCAGCAGTGGTGGTCGTGGTGCAGCAGCTGCAGTGCAGGCAGTGGTGCAGCAGCATGGTGGTGCAGCAGCAGGTGGTGGCAGTGGCAACAGTGGTGGTGGTAGTGGTGGCAGCTGGCAGCAGCAGCTGGTGGTGGTGGCAGCAGCTGGTGTGCAGCTGCAGTGCAGTGGTGAGTAGCAGTGGCTGGTGCAGCTGCAGCAGTGCAGTGGTCGTAGTGGCAGTGGTGCAGTGGTGCAGTGGTGGCAGTGCAGCAGTAGTCGTGGTAGCAGCTGGTGCAGTGGTAGTGTGCAGTGCAGTGGTGGTGCAGTAGCAGCAGTGGTGCAGTGCAGTAGCAGCAGTGGTAGCAGCTGGTAGCAGTAGCAGTAGTGGTGCAGTGGTGCAGCAGTAGTGCAGTGGTGGTGCAGCAGCTGCAGTAGCAGCAGCAGTAGCAGTAGCAGCAGTGCAGTGGTGCAGCAGTGTAGCAGTGCAGCAGCAGTGTGGTTGCAGTGGTGGTAGCAGCCGTAGCAGCAGTGGTGGTGCAGCAGCAGTGGTGCAGCAGCAGCAGCAGTGGTGGTGGTAGCAGCAGTGGCAGTGGCTGCAGCAGCAGCAGCAGCGTGGTGCAGCAGCAGTGGTGCAGCAGTGGTGCAGCAGCAGCAGTGGTGCAGCAGCAGCAGCTGCAGCAGCAGTGCAGCAGCAGCAGCAGCAGCAGCAGTGCAGTGGTGCAGCAGCAGTGCGTGCAGCAGCAGCAGCTGTGCAGCAGCAGTGCAGTGCAGCAGTAGTGGTGCAGTGGTAGCAGTAGCAGTTGTGGTGCAGCTGCAGCAGTGCAGCAGCAGCAGCAGCAGCAGCAGTGTGGTAGCAGCTGGTAGCAGCAGCAGTCGGTAGCAGCAGTGGTGCAGTAGTAGTAGTTGTAGTAGTAGTAGTAGTCGTAGTAGTAGTAGTAGTAGTTGTAGTAGTAGCAGTAGCAGTAGTAGTAGTAGTAGTAGTAGCAGCAGCAGTAGTAGTAGTAATAGTAGTAGTAGTAGTAGTATTTGTAGTAGTAATAGTAACATCTTAAGAGAGAATGTGATGTTTTATTATTGTCGTTCTCTCAGACTAGTGCTGATTATCCAGATCATTAGATCATTATCTAGATCCCCACAGTGTCATGCAGATACTTTAGAGCCCTCTTGGTGGTGGCCAACAAGCGCGTGGTCCAGTGGCCTTAATCAGCCCTGATGTGTCAGATCCTGCACAGATTCTGATTGCTTATTAAATATTCAGAATGACAGAAATGGCGTTTAATTCAAAGCAACATTGCTGTTAACAGAAGATTCAGACTGGCTCTGAAGGCACGCTCATTAAACGACCACAGACTCATACTAACAGTGCCAGTGCTGGACAAAAGATCAGCAGCATTTAAGTCCTGTTTATGGCGCAGTAATAGCAGAGACATATTTACAGACATCATTTACATGTTAATTTATTTTAAAGCCATCCAGAGCTAGAGTTGTTTACTGATCTCTGGAAAGTTTGTGCCATTAAAACTGCAGCGCTCTTCCATCAGCTCTCTGAGACAGTGGACTCATCTTTTCTGCATCTATGCTGGGCTATTGCCGTCCTCAGACAGTAGACTTATCTTCACTGCATCAATGCTGAGATATTGCTGTCCTCAGACAGTAGACTCATCTTTACTTCATCTATGCTAAGCTATTGCCATGTGGACTAGTCTTTACTCCAGCTATGCTTGGCTATTTCTGTCCTCAGACAGTAGACTCATCTTTGCTGCATGTGTGCTGGACTATTGCCGTCTCAGACATTAGACTGATCTAAGCTGTGGTTGCCATCCTCAGACAGTAGTCTTTACTGCATCTGTTATGGGCTATTGCCGTCAGACAGTAGAATCATCTTTACTGCATCTATGCTTGGCTATTGCTGTCCTCAGACAGTAGTAATAGTAACATCTTAAGAGAGAATGTGATGTTTTATTATTGTCGTTCTCTCAGACTAGTGCTGATTATCCAGATCATTAGATCATTATCTAGATCCCCACAGTGTCATGCAGATACTTTAGAGCCCTCTTCCCACCTACGCCAACAAGCGTACCATCCAGCCCTGCCTTAATCAGCCCTGATGTGTCAGATCCTGCACAGATTCTGATTGCTTATTAAATATTCAGAATGACAGAAATGGCGTTTAATTCAAAGCAACATTGCTGGTCACAGAAGCAGCAGCCTGGCTCTGAAGGCACGCTCAGTAAACGACCACATACTCATACTAACAGTGCCAGTGCTGGACAAAAGATCAGCAGCATTTAAGTCCTGGTTATGGCGCAGTAATAGCAGAGACATATTTACAGACATCATTTACATGTTAATTTATTTTAAAGCCATCCAGAGCTAGAGTTGTTTACTGATCTCTGGAAAGTTTGTGCCATTAAAACTGCAGCGCTCTTCCATCAGCTCTCTGAGACAGTGGACTCATCTTTTCTGCATCTATGCTGGGCTATTGCCGTCCTCAGACAGTAGACTTATCTTCACTGCATCAATGCTGAGATATTGCTGTCCTCAGACAGTAGACTCATCTTTACTTCATCTATGCTAAGCTATTGCCATGCACACACATTGGACTCATCTTTACTCCAGCTATGCTTGGCTATTTCTGTCCTCAGACAGTAGACTCATCTTTGCTGCATGTGTGCTGGACTATTGCCGTCCTCAGACATTAGACTGATCTAAGCTGTGCGTTTGCCATCCTCAGACAGTAGACACATCTTTACTGCATCTGTTATGGGCTATTGCCGTCCTCAGACAGTAGAATCATCTTTACTGCATCTATGCTTGGCTATTGCTGTCCTCAGACAGTAGACTCATCTTTCCTGCATGTGTGCTGGACTATTGCCATCCTCAGACAGCAGACTGATCTTTCCTGCATCTGTGCTGGACTTTCGTTGTCTTCAGGCAGGAGAGTTATCTAAGCTGCGCGTTTTCTGTCCTCAGACAGTAGACTCATCTTTTCTGCATCTATGCTGAGCTATTGCTGTCCTCAGACAGTAGACTAATCTTTCCTGCATCTATGCTGAGCTATTGCCATCCACAGACAGTAGACTAATCTTTCCTGCATCTGTGCTGGGCTTTTGCCATGCTCAGACAGTAGACTGATTTTAACTGCATCTATGATGGGGCATTGCCATCCTCAGACAGTAGAATCATCTTTTCTGCATCTTTGCTGGTCTGTTGCTGTCCTCAGACAGTAGACTCATCATTCCTGCATCTATGCTGGGCTATACAGCAACATGCAGGAGAGGATGTGGGCGTATAGGGGGGTCCTGTGGAGGCCGTCCAGTTCCAGAGAGTGAATGACAGTGACTGGAAGCATTGTTATTTACTTTACAATAAAATAACATTTGTTATAAAATTTTCAGATGTCTTTATGTTAATGAAGGCAGAAATATAATATTCAAATCAGTGTTCTGCTTGACAGACTCTCTTTCACAAAAATGCATTTTTCTCAGCTTTCTAGAAAAAAAGTGGTCTTTTTGGTGAAACTAGCCTCTATTCAACTTCAGATAAATCAAGAACAGAACAAGCTGCAAACGAACGTTTTTTCCATGATGAAATACAGAGTTTCTTCTTTCATTTGAGCTATTTGGTGTTTTCAGAGTCATAGTACAAAATATTCTGTGGGTCTTGAAAGATGACTCAAAACAGCCAAAAACGCTGGCACAAGCCACTTTCCATTTTATAAAAGGGCTGGTACTCAATGAGTTAATTTCCCATCAACCCCTTGGTTTAAGCTGGTGTTTAAAACCTCAGTCACATCTACTTTTCCTCTAACTCTCTCCTCCTCGGCGTTCTCATCTCCATCACTCCTCGTTCTGACCCCATTTCCTCGTCTCTCCCCCCTGACTGCCTTATCTGTAGCTCTGCCGTCTCTCCTCCTGAAGGCTCATTCCTCCTCCTCTCTAACCCAGTTTCAGTTTCTCTGAGATCAGCACAGTTCCTCCCCTGGCTGCTCTCTTTCTTTTCTCCCCTGTTGGTGTAGTTGGTGATGTAGATGATTCTGAGAACATCAGGAACAAAATCACTGAAACACAATGACTGAAACACAATCACTGAAACACAATCACTGAAACACAGTCACTGAAACACAATGACTGAAACACAATGACTGAAACAGTCACTGAAACACAATCACTGAAACACAGTCACTGAAACACAATCACTGAAACACAATCACTGAAACACAGTCACTGAAACACAATCACTGAAACACAGTCACTGAAACACAGTCACTGAAACACAATCACTGAAACACAATCACTGAAACACAATGACTGAAACACAATGACTGAAACAGTCACTGAAACACAATCACTGAAACACAGTCACTGAAACACAATCACTGAAACACAATCACTGAAACACAATCACTGAAACACAGTCACTGAAACACAGTCACTGAAACACAGTCACTGAAACACAATCACTGAAACACAATCACTGAAACACAATCACTGAAACACAATCACTGAAACACAATGACTGAAACAGTCACTGAAACACAATCACTGAAACACAGTCACTGAAACACAATGACTGAAACACAATGACTGAAACACAATGACTGAAACAGTCACTGAAACACAATCACTGAAACACAGTCACTGAAACACAATGACTGAAACAGTCACTGAAACACAATCACTGAAACACAATCACTGAAACACAATCACTGAAACACAGTCACTGAAACACAATCACTGAAACACAATGACTGAAACAGTCACTGAAACACAATCACTGAAACACAATCACTGAAACACAATGACTGAAACACAATGACTGAAACAGTCACTGAAACACAATCACTGAAACACAGTCACTGAAACACAATCACTGAAACACAATCACTGAAACACAATCACTGAAACACAGTCACTGAAACACAATCACTGAAACACAATGACTGAAACACAATGACTGAAACAGTCACTGAAACACAGTCACTGAAACACAATCACTGAAACACAATCACTGAAACACAGTCACTGAAACACAATCACTGAAACACAGTCACTGAAACACAATCACTGAAACACAGTCACTGAAACACAGTCACTGAAACACAATCACTGAAACACAATCACTGAAACACAGTCACTGAAACACAGTCACTGAAACACAGTCACTGAAACACAATCACTGAAACACAATCACTGAAACACAGTCACTAAAACACAGTCACTGAAACACAGTCACTGAAACACAATCACTGAAACACAATCACTAAAACACAGTCACTGAAACAGTCACTGAAACACAATCACTGAAACACAATCACTGAAACACAGTCACTAAAACACAGTCACTGAAACAGTCACTGAAACACAATCACTGAAACACAGTCACTAAAACACAGTCACTGAAACACAATCACTGAAACACAATCACTGAAACACAATCACTGAAACACAGTCACTAAAACACAGTCACTGAAACACAATCACTGAAACACAGTCACTAAAACACAGTCACTGAAACAGTCACTGAAACACAGTCACTAAAACACAGTCACTAAAACACAGTCACCAAAACACAGTCACTGAAACACAATCACTGAAACACAGTCACTAAAACACAGTCACTGAAACACAGTCACCAAAACACAGTCACTGAAACACAATCACTGAAACACAGTCACCAAAACACAGTCACTGAAACACAATCACTGAAACACAGTCACTAAAACACAGTCACCAAAACACAGTCACTGAAACACAATCACTGAAACACAGTCACCAAAACACAGTCACTGAAACACAATCACTGAAACAGTCACTGAAACACAGTCACTGAAACACAATCACTAAAACACAGTCACTGAAACACAATCACTGAAACACAATCACTGAAACACAGTCACTAAAACACAGTCACTGAAACACAATCACTGAAACACAGTCACTAAAACACAGTCACTAAAACACAGTCACTGAAACACAATCACTAAAACACAGTCACTAAAACACAGTCACTGAAACACAATCACTAAAACACAGTCACTAAAACACAGTCACTGAAACACAATCACTGAAACACAGTCACTGAAACACAATCACTGAAACACAGTCACTGAAACACAGTCACTGAAACACAGTCACTAAAACACAGTCACTAAAACACAGTCACTAAAACACAGTCACTGAAACACAATCACTAAAACACAGTCACTAAAACACAGTCACTAAAACACAGTCACTGAAACACAGTCACTAAAACACAATCACTGAAACACAATGACTGAAACACAGTCACTAAAACACAGTCACTAAAACACAGTCACTAAAACACAGTCACTGAAACACAGTCACTGAAACACAATCACTAAAACACAATCACTGAAACACAGTCACTAAAACACAGTCACTAAAACACAGTCACTGAAACACAATCACTAAAACACAGTCACTAAAACACAATCACTGAAACACAGTCACTGAAACACAATCACTAAAACACAGTCACTAAAACACAATCACTGAAACACAGTCACTGAAACACAGTCACTGAAACACAGTCACTGAAACACAGTCACTGAAACACAGTCACTAAAACACAGTCACTGAAACACAATCACTGAAACACAGTCACTGAAACACAGTCACTGAAACACAGTCACTGAAACACAGTCACTAAAACACAGTCACTGAAACACAGTCACTAAAACACAGTCACTAAAACACAATCACTGAAACACAATGACTGAAACACAGTCACTAAAACACAGTCACTAAAACACAGTCACTAAAACACAGTCACTAAAACACAGTCACTAAAACACAGTCACTGAAACACAGTCACTGAAACACAATCACTAAAACACAATCACTGAAACACAGTCACTAAAACACAGTCACTAAAACACAGTCACTGAAACACAATCACTAAAACACAGTCACTAAAACACAATCACTGAAACACAGTCACTAAAACACAATCACTGAAACACAATGACTGAAACACAGTCACTAAAACACAGTCACTAAAACACAGTCACTAAAACACAGTCACTAAAACACAGTCACTAAAACACAGTCACTGAAACACAGTCACTGAAACACAATCACTAAAACACAATCACTGAAACACAGTCACTAAAACACAGTCACTAAAACACAGTCACTGAAACACAATCACTAAAACACAGTCACTAAAACACAATCACTGAAACACAGTCACTGAAACACAATCACTAAAACACAGTCACTAAAACACAATCACTGAAACACAGTCACTGAAACACAGTCACTGAAACACAATCACTGAAACACAGTCACTAAAACACAGTCACTGAAACACAATCACTGAAACACAATCACTGAAACACAATCACTGAAACACAGTCACTAAAACACAATCACTGAAACACAATCACTGAAACACAGTCACTAAAACACAGTCACTGAAACAGTCACTGAAACACAGTCACTAAAACACAGTCACTAAAACACAGTCACCAAAACACAGTCACTGAAACACAATCACTGAAACACAGTCACTAAAACACAGTCACTGAAACACAATCACTGAAACACAGTCACTGAAACACAGTCACCAAAACACAGTCACTGAAACACAATCACTGAAACACAGTCACCAAAACACAGTCACTGAAACACAATCACTGAAACAGTCACTGAAACACAGTCACTGAAACACAATCACTAAAACACAGTCACTGAAACACAATCACTGAAACACAATCACTGAAACACAGTCACTAAAACACAGTCACTGAAACACAATCACTGAAACACAGTCACTAAAACACAGTCACTAAAACACCGTCACTGAAACACAATCACTAAAACACAGTCACTAAAACACAGTCACTGAAACACAATCACTGAAACACAGTCACTGAAACACAATCACTGAAACACAGTCACTGAAACACAGTCACTGAAACACAGTCACTAAAACACAGTCACTGAAACACAGTCACTGAAACACAGTCACTGAAACACAGTCACTAAAACACAGTCACTAAAACACAGTCACTGAAACACAATCACTAAAACACAGTCACTAAAACACAGTCACTGAAACACAGTCACTAAAACACAATCACTGAAACACAATGACTGAAACACAGTCACTAAAACACAGTCACTAAAACACAGTCACTAAAACACAGTCACTAAAACACAGTCACTAAAACACAGTCACTAAAACACAGTCACTGAAACACAATCACTAAAACACAGTCACTAAAACACAATCACTGAAACACAGTCACTGAAACACAATCACTAAAACACAGTCACTAAAACACAATCACTGAAACACAGTCACTGAAACACAATGACTGAAACACAGTCACTGAAACACAATCACTAAAACACAGTCACTAAAACACAATCACTAAAACACAGTCACTAAAACACAATCACTGAAACACAGTCACTAAAACACAATCACTGAAACACAGTCACTGAAACACAATCACTAAAACACAGTCACTAAAACACAATCACTGAAACACAGTCACTGAAACACAGTCACTGAAACACAGTCACTGAAACACAGTCACTAAAACACAGTCACTGAAACACAGTCACTAAAACACAGTCACTGAAACACAATCACTGAAACACAGTCACTGAAACACAGTCACTAAAACACAGTCACTGAAACACAGTCACTGAAACACAATGACTGAAACACAGTCACTGAAACACAATCACTGAAACACAGTCACTGAAACACAATCACTGAAACACAATCACTGAAACACAATCACTAAAACACAGTCACTGAAACACAATCACTGAAACACAATCACTGAAACACAGTCACTGAAACACAATCACTGAAACACAGTCACTGAAACACAGTCACTGAAACACAATCACTGAAACACAATCACTGAAACACAGTCACTGAAACACAATCACTGAAACACAGTCACTGAAACACAATCACTGAAACACAATCACTGAAACACAGTCACTGAAACACAGTCACTGAAACACAATCACTGAAACACAATCACTGAAACACAATCACTGAAACACAGTCACTAAAACACAGTCACTAAAACACAGTCACTGAAACACAGTCACTGAAACACAGTCACTAAAACACAGTCACTAAAACACAGTCACTGAAACACAGTCACTGAAACACAATCACTGAAACACAGTCACTAAAACACAGTCACTGAAACACAGTCACTGAAACACAGTCACTGAAACACAGTCACTAAAACACAGTCACTAAAACACAGTCACTAAAACACAGTCACTAAAACACAGTCACTGAAACACAGTCACTAAAACACAGTCACTGAAACACAATCACTGAAACACAATCACTGAAACACAATCACTGAAACACAGTCACTGAAACACAGTCACTAAAACACAGTCACTAAAACACAGTCACTGAAACACAGTCACTGAAACACAGTCACTGAAACACAGTCACTGAAACACAGTCACTAAAACACAGTCACTAAAACACAGTCACTGAAACACAGTCACTGAAACACAGTCACTAAAACACAGTCACTAAAACACAGTCACTAAAACACAGTCACTAAAACACAGTCACTGAAACACAGTCACTAAAACACAGTCACTGAAACACAATCACTGAAACACAATCACTGAAACACAATCACTGAAACACAATCACTGAAACACAGTCACTAAAACACAGTCACCAAAACACAGTCACCGAAACACAATCACTGAAACACAGTCACCAAAACACAGTCACTGAAACACAATCACTGAAACAGTCACTGAAACACAGTCACTGAAACACAATCACTGAAACACAGTCACCGAAACACAGTCACTGAAACACAATCACTGAAACAGTCACTGAAACACAGTCACTGAAACACAATCACTGAAACACAGTCACTAAAACACAGTCACTGAAACACAATCACTGAAACACAGTCACTAAAACACAGTCACTAAAACACAGTCACTGAAACACAATCACTAAAACACAGTCACTAAAACACAGTCACTGAAACACAATCACTAAAACACAGTCACTAAAACACAGTCACTGAAACACAATCACTAAAACACAGTCACTAAAACACAGTCACTGAAACAAGGTCACTGAAACACAGTCACTGAAACACAGTCACTGAAACACAGTCACTAAAACACAGTCACTGAAACACAGTCACTGAAACACAGTCACTGAAACACAGTCACTAAAACACAGTCACTAAAACACAGTCACTAAAACACAGTCACTGAAACACAATCACTAAAACACAGTCACTAAAACACAGTCACTAAAACACAGTCACTGAAACACAGTCACTAAAACACAATCACTGAAACACAATGACTGAAACACAGTCACTAAAACACAGTCACTAAAACACAGTCACTAAAACACAGTCACTAAAACACAGTCACTAAAACACAGTCACTGAAACACAATCACTAAAACACAGTCACTAAAACACAATCACTGAAACACAGTCACTGAAACACAATCACTAAAACACAGTCACTAAAACACAATCACTGAAACACAGTCACTGAAACACAGTCACTGAAACACAGTCACTGAAACACAGTCACTAAAACACAGTCACTAAAACACAGTCACTGAAACACAGTCACTAAAACACAGTCACTGAAACACAGTCACTAAAACACAGTCACTGAAACACAGTCACTGAAACACAATGACTGAAACACAGTCACTGAAACACAATCACTGAAACACAGTCACTGAAACACAATCACTGAAACACAATCACTGAAACACAATCACTAAAACACAGTCACTAAAACACAGTCACTGAAACACAGTCACTGAAACACAGTCACTGAAACACAGTCACTAAAACACAGTCACTAAAACACAGTCACTAAAACACAGTCACTAAAACACAGTCACTGAAACACAGTCACTAAAACACAGTCACTGAAACACAATCACTGAAACACAATCACTGAAACACAATCACTGAAACACAGTCACTGAAACACAGTCACTAAAACACAGTCACTAAAACACAGTCACTGAAACACAGTCACTGAAACACAGTCACTGAAACACAATCACTGAAACACAGTCACTAAAACACAGTCACTAAAACACAGTCACTGAAACACAGTCACTGAAACACAGTCACTAAAACACAGTCACTAAAACACAGTCACTAAAACACAGTCACTGAAACACAGTCACTAAAACACAGTCACTGAAACACAATCACTGAAACACAATCACTGAAACACAATCACTGAAACACAATCACTGAAACACAGTCACTAAAACACAGTCACCAAAACACAGTCACCGAAACACAATCACTGAAACACAGTCACCAAAACACAGTCACTGAAACACAATCACTGAAACAGTCACTGAAACACAGTCACTGAAACACAATCACTGAAACACAGTCACCGAAACACAGTCACTGAAACACAATCACTGAAACAGTCACTGAAACACAGTCACTGAAACACAATCACTGAAACACAGTCACTAAAACACAGTCACTGAAACACAATCACTGAAACACAGTCACTAAAACACAGTCACTAAAACACAGTCACTGAAACACAATCACTAAAACACAGTCACTAAAACACAGTCACTGAAACACAATCACTAAAACACAGTCACTAAAACACAGTCACTGAAACACAATCACTAAAACACAGTCACTAAAACACAGTCACTGAAACACAGTCACTGAAACACAGTCACTGAAACACAGTCACTAAAACACAGTCACTGAAACACAGTCACTGAAACACAGTCACTGAAACACAGTCACTAAAACACAGTCACTAAAACACAGTCACTAAAACACAGTCACTGAAACACAATCACTAAAACACAGTCACTAAAACACAGTCACTAAAACACAGTCACTGAAACACAGTCACTAAAACACAATCACTGAAACACAATGACTGAAACACAGTCACTAAAACACAGTCACTAAAACACAGTCACTAAAACACAGTCACTAAAACACAGTCACTAAAACACAGTCACTGAAACACAATCACTAAAACACAGTCACTAAAACACAGTCACTAAAACACAGTCACTGAAACACAATCACTGAAACACAGTCACTGAAACACAATCACTAAAACACAGTCACTAAAACACAGTCACTAAAACACAGTCACTGAAACACAATCACTAAAACACAGTCACTAAAACACAGTCACTGAAACACAATCACTAAAACACAGTCACTAAAACACAGTCACTAAAACACAGTCACTAAAACACAGTCACTGAAACACAATCACTGAAACACAGTCACTAAAACACAGTCACTAAAACACAGTCACTAAAACACAGTCACTGAAACACAATCACTAAAACACAGTCACTAAAACACAGTCACTGAAACACAATCACTGAAACACAGTCACTGAAACACAATCACTGAAACACAGTCACTGAAACACAGTCACTGAAACACAATCACTGAAACACAATCACTGAAACACAGTCACTAAAACACAGTCACTGAAACACAGTCACTAAAACACAGTCACTGAAACACAGTCACTGAAACACAATGACTGAAACACAGTCACTGAAACACAATCACTGAAACACAGTCACTGAAACACAATCACTGAAACACAATCACTGAAACACAATCACTAAAACACAGTCACTGAAACACAATCACTGAAACACAATCACTGAAACACAGTCACTGAAACACAATCACTGAAACACAGTCACTGAAACACAGTCACTGAAACACAATCACTGAAACACAATCACTGAAACACAGTCACTGAAACACAATCACTGAAACACAATCACTGAAACACAGTCACTGAAACACAGTCACTGAAACACAATCACTGAAACACAATCACTGAAACACAATCACTAAAACACAGTCACTGAAACACAATCACTGAAACACAATCACTGAAACACAGTCACTGAAACACAATCACTGAAACACAGTCACTGAAACACAGTCACTGAAACACAATCACTGAAACACAGTCACTGAAACACAGTCACTGAAACACAGTCACTAAAACACAGTCACTGAAACACAGTCACTGAAACACAGTCACTAAAACACAGTCACTAAAACACAGTCACTGAAACACAGTCACTGAAACACAGTCACTAAAACACAGTCACTGAAACACAGTCACTGAAACACAGTCACTAAAACACAGTCACTAAAACACAGTCACTGAAACACAGTCACTGAAACACAGTCACTAAAACACAGTCACTAAAACACAGTCACTGAAACACAGTCACTAAAACACAGTCACTAAAACACAGTCACTGAAACACAGTCACTAAAACACAGTCACTGAAACACAATCACTGAAACACAATCACTGAAACACAGTCACTGAAACACAGTCACTGAAACACAGTCACTAAAACACAGTCACTGAAACACAGTCACTAAAACACAGTCACTAAAACACAGTCACTGAAACACAGTCACTGAAACACAGTCACTAAAACACAGTCACTGAAACACAGTCACTAAAACACAGTCACTAAAACACAGTCACTGAAACACAATCACTGAAACACAGTCACTAAAACACAGTCACTGAAACACAGTCACTAAAACACAGTCACTAAAACACAGTCACTGAAACACAGTCACTAAAACACAGTCACTGAAACACAATCACTGAAACACAATCACTGAAACACAGTCACTGAAACACAATCACTGAAACACAGTCACTAAAACACAGTCACTGAAACACAGTCACTGAAACACAGTCACTGAAACACAGTCACTAAAACACAGTCACTAAAACACAGTCACTAAAACACAGTCACTAAAACACAGTCACTGAAACACAGTCACTAAAACACAGTCACTGAAACACAATCACTGAAACACAATCACTGAAACACAATCACTGAAACACAGTCACTGAAACACAGTCACTAAAACACAGTCACTAAAACACAGTCACTGAAACACAGTCACTGAAACACAGTCACTGAAACACAATCACTGAAACACAGTCACTAAAACACAGTCACTAAAACACAGTCACTGAAACACAGTCACTGAAACACAGTCACTAAAACACAGTCACTGAAACACAGTCACTAAAACACAGTCACTAAAACACAGTCACTGAAACACAGTCACTAAAACACAGTCACTGAAACACAATCACTGAAACACAATCACTGAAACACAATCACTGAAACACAATCACTGAAACACAGTCACTAAAACACAGTCACCAAAACACAGTCACCGAAACACAATCACTGAAACACAGTCACCAAAACACAGTCACTGAAACACAATCACTGAAACAGTCACTGAAACACAGTCACTGAAACACAATCACTAAAACACAGTCACTGAAACACAATCACTGAAACAGTCACTGAAACACAGTCACTGAAACACAATCACTGAAACACAGTCACCAAAACACAGTCACTGAAACACAATCACTGAAACAGTCACTGAAACACAGTCACTGAAACACAATCACTGAAACACAGTCACTAAAACACAGTCACTGAAACACAATCACTGAAACACAGTCACTAAAACACAGTCACTAAAACACAGTCACTGAAACACAATCACTAAAACACAGTCACTAAAACACAGTCACTGAAACACAATCACTAAAACACAGTCACTAAAACACAGTCACTGAAACACAATCACTAAAACACAGTCACTAAAACACAGTCACTGAAACACAGTCACTGAAACACAGTCACTGAAACACAGTCACTGAAACACAGTCACTAAAACACAGTCACTGAAACACAGTCACTGAAACACAGTCACTGAAACACAGTCACTAAAACACAGTCACTAAAACACAGTCACTAAAACACAGTCACTGAAACACAATCACTAAAACACAGTCACTAAAACACAGTCACTAAAACACAGTCACTGAAACACAGTCACTAAAACACAATCACTGAAACACAATGACTGAAACACAGTCACTAAAACACAGTCACTGAAACACAATCACTAAAACACAGTCACTAAAACACAATCACTGAAACACAGTCACTGAAACACAATCACTAAAACACAGTCACTAAAACACAATCACTGAAACACAGTCACTGAAACACAGTCACTGAAACACAGTCACTGAAACACAGTCACTAAAACACAGTCACTAAAACACAGTCACTGAAACACAGTCACTAAAACACAGTCACTGAAACACAGTCACTAAAACACAGTCACTGAAACACAGTCACTGAAACACAATGACTGAAACACAGTCACTGAAACACAATCACTGAAACACAGTCACTGAAACACAATCACTGAAACACAATCACTGAAACACAATCACTAAAACACAGTCACTGAAACACAATCACTGAAACACAATCACTGAAACACAGTCACTGAAACACAATCACTGAAACACAGTCACTGAAACACAGTCACTGAAACACAATCACTGAAACACAATCACTGAAACACAGTCACTGAAACACAATCACTGAAACACAATCACTGAAACACAGTCACTGAAACACAGTCACTGAAACACAATCACTGAAACACAATCACTGAAACACAATCACTAAAACACAGTCACTGAAACACAATCACTGAAACACAATCACTGAAACACAGTCACTGAAACACAATCACTGAAACACAGTCACTGAAACACAGTCACTGAAACACAATCACTGAAACACAGTCACTGAAACACAGTCACTGAAACACAGTCACTAAAACACAGTCACTAAAACACAGTCACTGAAACACAGTCACTGAAACACAGTCACTAAAACACAGTCACTAAAACACAGTCACTGAAACACAGTCACTAAAACACAGTCACTAAAACACAGTCACTGAAACACAGTCACTAAAACACAGTCACTGAAACACAATCACTGAAACACAATCACTGAAACACAGTCACTGAAACACAGTCACTGAAACACAATCACTGAAACACAATCACTAAAACACAGTCACTGAAACACAATCACTGAAACACAATCACTGAAACACAGTCACTGAAACACAATCACTGAAACACAGTCACTGAAACACAGTCACTGAAACACAATCACTGAAACACAGTCACTGAAACACAGTCACTGAAACACAGTCACTGAAACACAGTCACTAAAACACAGTCACTGAAACACAGTCACTGAAACACAGTCACTAAAACACAGTCACTAAAACACAGTCACTGAAACACAGTCACTAAAACACAGTCACTAAAACACAGTCACTGAAACACAGTCACTAAAACACAGTCACTAAAACACAGTCACTGAAACACAGTCACTAAAACACAGTCACTGAAACACAATCACTGAAACACAGTCACTGAAACACAGTCACTGAAACACAATCACTGAAACACAGTCACTGAAACACAGTCACTGAAACACAGTCACTAAAACACAGTCACTAAAACACAGTCACTGAAACACAGTCACTGAAACACAGTCACTAAAACACAGTCACTAAAACACAGTCACTGAAACACAGTCACTGAAACACAGTCACTAAAACACAGTCACTAAAACACAGTCACTGAAACACAGTCACTGAAACACAGTCACTAAAACACAGTCACTGAAACACAATCACTGAAACACAATCACTGAAACACAGTCACTAAAACACAGTCACTAAAACACAGTCACTGAAACACAGTCACTGAAACACAGTCACTAAAACACAGTCACTAAAACACAGTCACTGAAACACAGTCACTGAAACACAGTCACTAAAACACAGTCACTAAAACACAGTCACTGAAACACAGTCACTGAAACACAGTCACTAAAACACAGTCACTAAAACACAGTCACTGAAACACAGTCACTGAAACACAGTCACTAAAACACAGTCACTGAAACACAATCACTGAAACACAATCACTGAAACACAGTCACTGAAACACAGTCACTGAAACACAATGACTGATCTCCTGCTGTGTTAAATGTGACATTTAAGATTCCAGAGATTTCTCTGTGATCCAACATCTGTCAGCATCCCTACAGTGTTGTGTTTCTACAGTGTTGTGTTTCTACAGTGTTGTGTGTTGTGTTTCTACAGTGTTGTGTTTCTACAGTGTTGTGTTTCTACAGTGTTGTGTTTCTACAGTGTTGTGTTGTGTATCTTTTTTTTTTATAACTTTATTTTTTCAAATGTGAATCACCACTGTGAGACACAACTTACAGCAAACGAAAAAACAAAAGAACCAAGCTAACAGATGAAAATACATGGACATGAATCCATTGAAAATAATATATATATATATATATATATAAGAAAAAAAAATACATTGACACCAAATAAACCACAAACATATTAAAACAAAAGTAGAACAACACAAACAAACAAGAAAAATTAGGGACAGCGTGCTCCCCTTTTTTGTGGTTGTTGACTTGTATTTTACCAGTATTACATATTGCTCTGTTATTTGCTGTAAGAATGATTGACGTTACTATAATTTTATTCATTTAAGACGTAATATTATTAGTAATAGTAGTAATCGGATTATTGTTAGTATTATTATTATTATTACCCACAATATTTTACCCTTTCTTGAATTCCCTCTGATTTTATATGTTAAGTTCTCCATTTCTTTAATTTGTTCCATCAGTTCTCTGCATTTAGCTAACTGACTTTCTGAAGCCAGTTTTTAGTTATAAGTTTAAGCGCAGATACTCTCATTATTCTAATGAGGTATTTATCATCAGAATTCATCGTCCCATCAGGTAATCTGCCCAAAAGAATAAACTCATGGTTAATTATCGAGTCAATTTTTAAAATATTCCTAATTTCATTAGAAATAAGCGTCCAGTATGTTGTCAGGGCAGGGCAGTACCAGCAAATGTGGCTGTAGTTTGCGTGGTTTTCTCCACACTCTCTCCAGCAAGATGAGGTCACTGATTGTTGAAATTTTACTTGTTGAATAGGTGTCACATAGGTGTCATACTCCCGCCAAAACTGAGATGCTGTTGTCTTATGTGCAAAAAGACACGCATTTTCCCATTCAGTCTGAGGTATTGTAAAATCAAGTTCATCTTGCCATCTTGTGTTTTCTCTCAAATGCTCTTTGTTATTGTCACCTTCTAGGATACCATATAAGGATGAAATATGATGTTTGAAGTTCCAACTATTATAATTTTTTACTAAAAACTGTGTTAAGGCATGTAGATCTGTGAGATTTTTTTTCTTTATGTCCTTATTCTCTATGGAGCTTCTTACTTGTAGGTATCTAAAGAAGTGAGAGTGTGGCAGGTCATATTCCTTCTGTAACATTTTAAATTGCACAATACCTTTTTTATCTATAAATTGTCCAAAAATCCACAGGCTTTCCTGATTCCAAGTTTTAAAGGTACCATCGTCCTTGCTTGGAATGAATTTTGGATCTCTTATTATCTCTCTCAATAACAGTGTTTGGTTATGAATATTTAGGTCTTTTCTTGCTTTGTTCTAGACTCTGAGAGTGTTTTGGAACCATTTGTTGTCTATTTTTAACTGTAACTTTGAATCAAGAAATGGCCAGGTTTTCTCCATACCTCTGCATGGGGCCAGCTCTACCAACCTCAGCCATGTTTGTACTGTCTGTGTCTGAGCTGCTTGGTAATAATTCTGAAGATTAGGGAGAGCTAGACCTCCAACCCTTTTAGCAAGTTTGAGTGTTTTCATCTTAACTCTTGTTTTTTTGTTAACCCATATGAACTTAAGTAACATGAATGTGGTTGAATTAATATTTAGGGGTAGGGCCTTAAACAAAAATAAAAATCCAGGGAGAATATTCATTCTGATGGTATCGATTCTTCCGAGCAAGGACAGAGGGACCAATTTCCACCTATTCAAATCTTGTTTAGATTTCAAGTTGATCAAAATTGTCTTTGTAAAGTTGATCTAAATCCCCAGGTAATTCAGTTCCCAGATATTTCACTTTCTGTCTGTCCCGTTTCCAAGGGTATTTATTTTTTATCTCTTGGGAAAAGGAGGCTCCCAGGCTGATTGCCTCACATTTTTGCATGTTTAGCTCTTACCCTGAGACAGTACTATATTTTTCAATAGTCTTCATCAAGGCTGGGAGAGTACTGTCTAGTTTTGTCAGATATGAAATAACATCATCGGCATAAAGGGCAGCCTTATGTTGTATACCTGCTACTTCTACCCCTCTATTTCTTTACTTCTTCTTATGCTCACTGTAAGAGGTTCGATACACCTAACCCTAACCCAGCAAACATTCATGGTGAGAGTGGATCTCTTGTCTTGCGCCTCTTCTAAGCTCAAGATAATTTGGTAGTGTTCTGTTTACTCTGGCCTGAGCTGTGGAAGTACTGTACAGCCAAATAGAAAGGTATTACCAAACCAAAGTGTTGACATGTCTCAGAGATAAAGGGCCAGGCCACCCTATCAAAGGCTTTTTCAGCATCAAGGGTGAGTATAAGAGCCTGTTTGCTATTTTCTGGACATACTCCATTATGTTCAGTGTACGTCTGACATTATCTGATAATTGTCTGTTTTTTATGAACCCCGTTTGATCTAAATCTATGATATCGGACATGATTTTAGATAGCCTTCCAGCTAGTATGCTGCTTAGCAGCATTTAGTAAAGTAATAGGTCTGTATCCTCCACACTGTGATGGGTCTTTACCCTCCTTATGAATAACAACTATAACAGAGTTACTCCAAGTTTCTGGCCATATTCCATGAGTTAATGTCCAGTTAAAGACTTTGTGTAGGATAGGAATCAGCTGTTTTAAATTCTCTATACAATTCACCTGTAAAACCATCACATCCAGGGCTCTTATCTAGCTTTAGCATCTCAGTTGCTTTAGTTATTTCTTCAGGAGTAATTGGAGCACTGAGACTTTGATTCTGCTCAAGAGTAACTTGTGGCAGTTCCAAATCTTGCAAAAAATGTTTCAGCTCAGCCTGGTCCACTTCTTTTCTGGACTGTACAGTTTTCTGTAAAACTGCAGACTCTTCTGCAAAATCTCCTGGTTACCTGTTATTATCTTATTCTTGTTGATTTTCTTATTAATGGGATATTTGATCATGTTTGTTGTTTTCTCAGTTTATATGAGAGTAATTTTAATGATTTTGCCCCCCCATCATAACATTTTTGTTTGGTAAAAGCCATAGCACGCTCTACTGTTTCAGTTAGAAGACTATCAAGTTCTTTTTTCTGTAATGTCGTCATCTCTGAGAGCTTTCCCCTGGCTTTGTGCACCTGTTCCAAGTTTTTTAGCTTTAGCTCCAAGTGTCTTACTTTTATCTCCCGTTCCTTTTTCCTCCATGCTGTCAAGCTTATAATTTCTCCCCCAATGACTGCCTTCATACTCTCCCAGAGAATCACTGGGTTAACCTCCCTGTATCATTAGTTTCTAGATCATTTTTAATCATTGTTTTTATCTTGGTTTTAAAGTTATGCAGTTGTAGCAGTGAGTTATTAAGTCTCCATAATGTTTTACTCCTCTCCCGTCCTATTTCCAATGTAACTGAAACCAAAGCATGGTCTGGCAGAGTTATTTGATGTATGTTACACTCCTTCACTTTAAACATATCATTTTTGAAAATAAAAAAGTAATCTAACCTTGAGTACTTATCATGAGCCTTAGAATAGTAGGTAAAGTCTCTGTCTTTAGCATATAAAGCTCTCCAAACATCTACTATTCCAATTTCTTCAGTAGTCCTTCTCAGTACTTTGGCTGCTGGTTCAGAGCTATGTTGTCTAGCGCCCTGGGTGTCTAGATTTGCATCCATAATGAGGTTAAAGTCTCCTGCCATTATTGTCATTCCCTGACTTAGAGAGGCCATGATATCCACTACTTTCTTAATTAGGTCTGGTCCTTCTTCTGGTGGATTGTACACATTTATCAAGGTAACACTTATATTTTCAATTTTCCCCATAACCAGTACATACCTCCCCTCTTCATCTGACAGCACTTCTTCCACTTGAAAGGTGTCCTGGGGCCATGTTAGGATTGCAACTCCTCTCTCTCCTCTCTAACAGTTTGCCAAGAAAATGATTCCTTTTGTAGGGTTCGGGTTATCATGGAATCTTGGGCTTAAAAAGGAATTTGCCCAAACATGGATGGAGAACAACATGCTATAATCTTGTTTTATTCATAACCCCCAATAGCAGTGTTAAAGTAGAGAAATTAATAGAATACAGTCTCTGGTAATTTCAATCCATATTCACCTGTATCCATCATATTCTCTTTGTTATTATTTTAATTCTGTGAATTGTAGAAGTGGTAGAGGTGGGAAAAGGGAGAAAAGGAAAAACTAATAGAAAAAGCTTTTAAATTGAAAATTAACAATAATAAATTATGGATTGAAATACAGGTTTTTAGAGGTGGGATTACATCCTAGAAATAAACAATGAACCCATTTCATTTGCCCTGTTGATCATTTCTATATAATTTAAAGTAAATATTTCATGGACAGTGATCATTCAGCCAATCCCACCTCACTCATGCCATAGTACGATCTAAACTTTTAACTGAATGTACTTAAGCTACCAGCCCTTATCAAAACCAAAGTTCAAAATCATAACCTTTAAACTGATACAGGATTTCTATTTTTATTATTTTACCTCGGCAGGGATATAAAAAAAGGGTATGTTTAAAGTTAAAAAGAACCTGATAAGGATTAGTCTCTGTTTGGTCTCCAGGTTAAATTATTAACAAAATGTAGGTAACAGAGCATCTAACAGAATAACCACCTTCAAGAAAGCAAGAAGGCCTTCCTCTTCAATTTGAGAGGATTCTTAATTGGGAAGGTAGAAAAACTCTTCAATAGTTACTTGCATTACTGTTACCAGCATAACCATTCATTTTATGATAGGAATATTAAAGAAATTTGAAAATGCACACACTAATGGAAATTAACATCGTTTTATAACCAATGTGTTTCCTCTCTCTTTCCATTTTGTCCCGTAAAGTCCCAATCATGTGTGGATCACATTACGTCGCCAAAACAATATTATTTAATCTGACAGGTAGAGAGTTTGTCAGTCTTTGAAAAGAAAACTATCTCAGTCATTCGGACCCTCAGACCTCTAAGTCTCTCAGGAGAGTGGTCACAGACTTTCCATCTCCACGCGGTTTTTGTCCTCTCTCAAAGGGTGATGATTTTGGGACTGTCTGCGCTTTTGCGGGCAGCGGGGCACTTAAAAGTCCCAGCTGAATCAGGTGTTTCGCTGCTTCCTCCAGTGAATCAAAGATTGTGGCCTCTCCCTCTCCAAACACCTTTAATTTGGCCGGATATATGATATGTGACTTTACGTTCTTGTCCTTTAGTTGTTTTGTTATTGGTGCGTACTGACTGCGCTCTTGTTGCATTTTTGCGGAGTAATCTCTGTCAAAATAAATCCGATTGTCTCCGAGTGTGATTCCACTCTTTGCCCAGGCATCCCGTAGCATCTTCTGGCATGTAGCCCACTGTAAAAAGCGAACCACAATAGAACGTGGAGCTGCATTTCCCTGTGTCGGCCTCCTCCGCTGCGAGCGCTGTGAGGCCACTATCAGTAATTGTGCAGCGGGGATCCCCAACTCCTCCGTCAGAAGTGTCTTAATGAATTCCACCACATCTTCACCCTCGGCTCCCTCCTGTACCTGACAGATCCTTTAACTATTTTGTCGAGATTTGTTTTCCAGGTAGTCCAGTTTATGCCTCGTTGCCTTTTCTCCATTCAGCAGGTGTTTTAAAGCCCTGGCTGTGCTTATTTCTCTCTCCTCCAGTTCGTTGATTCTCTGCTCAGCTTCGTTAAGTTTCATTGTAGTTTCTAGTAATTCGGTTTTAATCTCTTTTAGTCCTTTTGTAGCTCTTTTGCTTCTGCCGTGAAACCTTCAAATCCCGTTTTTAATTCAGTAATTTGCTGGGAGATGTCATCTTTCATTTGTTGCAGCATCTTCTTGAGACTTTGTTCCAAACTTTTATCAGCTGCCCTGCCGTCCGGTGATTGGCTTTTCCCACGTGCCTTGTCCTTCGTCTTTGTTTCCTTTGAAATCTCTTGAATAATCGGCCCAGAACGCAGGTTCATTGCGTATCGATGTCCTTTATAAGTTAATAGTGTTATTTTTGCGTTCTGATCTTGCCATTTAGAGCTATTTTCTGGTTCAATCAGTGGACAAACCCACACACAATCTTGGGCACACCCTGGACCTTGTCATTTCTTACGGGCTCTCAGTCTCTGGCATTGAAATTTCTGAGACGGCCATCTCAGATCATTTCTCTATTGTTTTTGAATGTGTAGCCCCCCCAAAAACCAGCAAGCCTGTTGCTCCATCCCGTCGGCGTCGTGTCATCACATCCTCAACTGCTGATGAACTTACTGCTGCTTTCAGGGACTCACGATTTCTTTGCTTTGAACGGCCGGGTTTCTCCGCTCTGTCCGGATAATTTTCTATCCTCCTTCGACACTATCTGCACTGGGATTCTTGACTCTATCACCCCCTTTCGGCAAAAATCTGCCAAAACAAGAACGGATCCCTGGTTAAATGACACCACCCGTGCCATCAGGCAGCGCTGCAGGCATGCTGAGCGAAAATGGAAGGACAGATTACATGTGTCGCTGGAAATATTGAGAGACTGTCTAGCTGACTACCAGAGGGCTGTGAAAGAGGCAAAATCACAGTATCTACCTGATATTATTTCCAGCAACAGTCATTGCCCTAGAGTTTTATTTAACACAGTTAATTCTGTAGTAAACCCTCTTACTTCTGAAGTGGACTCTGTCAGGCAGAGTGCTAGCAGAATCTGTCATGAGGTCTTAACTGTTGCCCCTGATCATTCTGCTGTGTTTGAGGAGTTTGAGCCGGTCTTACTTTCCTCTCTCGCTCATATAGTAAAATCCTTGAAGCCTACAACCTGCCCTCTTGATGTTGTTCCTGCTAAAGTGTTGAAAGCGGTTTTTAACATTGTAGGTCCTGGCCTTCTGGTTTTTATCAGTGCCTGCCTTAGTTTTGGATCTGTCCCAGCAGCCTTTAAACATGCTGTGGTTAGGCCCCTTCTAAAAACGCCTCATCTTGACCCCTCAGTTTTATCTAACTTTAGACCTGTTTCCCAGTTGCCCTTTCTCTCAAAGGTTTTAGAAAAAGTTGTTTTTATACAATTACAGTCCTTTTTAGAAATCAGCTCTGTTCTTGAGAAATTCCAATCTGGGTTTAGGCTATAGCACTGAGTCTGCTCTGTTAAAGGTTCACAATGATATCGTTTTATCTGTTGATGCCAAATGCCCTGTTGTCTTGGTGTTGCTGAATCTCACAGCGGCCTTTGACACGGTGGACCATACAGTCCTCCTGTCATGCTTGAACCACCATGTTGGCATCCATGGCACTGCACTCAAGTGGTTTACATCTTATTTGTCAAGCAGAAGCTTTTCTGTAATGATTGGTGACCTGCTTTCATCTAGTGCTTCTCTCTCCTGTGGAGTTCCACAGGGGTCTATTCTTGGCCCCATTCTTTTTTCACTATATATGTTGCCACTTGGGTCAATTATAGCCAAGCACAATTTATCCTTTCATTGCTATGCGGATGATGTGCAAATCTACTTGCCAATGAAGCCGATAGACAATGGTTCACAAAATTCTTTGCTCCTATGTATTTCTGATATAAAGCAGTGGTTTGCCCAAAATTTTCTTCATTCAAATGAAGAGAAAACAGAATATATTATGTTTGGAGATGCTGAGACGGTTGGCTGTGGCGCGTTGTCTTCCAGGTTCAGTCAGTCTGTCAGAAATCTGGGAGTGATTTTTGACAGTAATCTCAGATTTGACAAACAAATTGACAATGTAGTGAGGACAAGCTTTTATCAATTACGTCTTCTTGCCAAATGTAAACTGTTTTTAAGCCGTCACGATCTTGAGAAAGCCATCCATGCCTCAATAAGTTCCAGGCTAGACTACTGCGATGCACTTTATGTCGGAATCCCCCAATCTTCAGTAAGACGCCTCCAGCTTGTGCGAAATGCAGCTGCACGTCTTTTAACCAACACATCCAGACGAGAGCACATTACTCCCATTCTCTTTTCCCTTCACTGGCTTCCAGCCCATTTTAGAATTGATTTTTAAACTTGTAATGTTTGTATTTAAAGCTCTGAATGGCCTTGCTCCGTCCTATTTATCTGAGATTTTAACACTTCGGGATCATGGCCGGGCCCTGAGGTCATCCAACCAACTTTTGCTGGAAGTGCCGAGGTCTTAATACAAACACTGGGGTGACCGAGCTTTTTCAGTTGCTGCTCCCAGGCTCTGGAACAATCTCCCCCCTGATATGCGTGTTATCCCTGATTTGAGTGTCTTCAAATCAAAACTAAAGACTTATTTATTCAGGGTGGCTTTTTATACCTAGTAGTGCTGTGAGTCTTTTTTTTTTTTTTTTTTTGTTATTTTTACTTTTGTTTTATGGATTTGTCTTTTGCTGTCCTTTTAATGCTACTGATTTTTTTTTGTAAAGCACTTTGGTCACCTGTGGGGTGCTGTAAAGGGCTATATAAATAAAGTACATTTACATTTTACTGATATTGAGGGTTTGTTTTACGAGCCCCTCATGCTGCTCTGCCCTGCATGCTGCCTACCGGAAGACATTGTGTTGTGTTTCTACAGTGTTGTGTTTCTACAGTGTTGTGTTTCTACAGTGTTGTGTTTCTACAGTGTTGTGTTGTGTTTCTACAGTGTTGTGTTTCTACAGTGTTGTGTTTCTACAGTGTCTTGGCATTGTTTCATATCTGCAGTGTTTTTTTGTTGTGCCTCTGTAGTTTGGCATTGTGGCTCCATTGTCCACAGGTGTTTCCTCCTCCTGTCCTCCTCAGCCAGTCTTTCTTTCTCCTCCTGTCCTCCTCAGCCAGTCTTTCTTTCTCCTCCTGTCCTCCTCAGCCAGTCTTTCTTTTTCCTCCTGTCCTCCTCAGTCAGTCTTTCTTTCTCCTCCTGTCCTCCTCAGCCAGTCTTTCTTTCTCCTCCTGTCCTCCTCAGCCAGTCTTTCTTTTTCCTCCTGTCCTCCTCAGCCAGTCTTTCTTTCTCCTCCTGTCCTCCTCAGCCAGTCTTTCTTTCTCCTCCTGTCCTCCTCAGCCAGTCTTTCTTTCTCCTCCTGTCCTCCTCAGCCAGTCTTTCTTTCTCCTCCTGTCCTCCTCAGCCAGTCTTTCTTTTTCCTCCTGTCCTCCTCAGTCAGTCTTTCTTTCTCCTCCTGTCCTCCTCAGCCAGTCTTTCTTTCTCCTCCTGTCCTCCTCAGCCAGTCTTTCTTTTTCCTCCTGTCCTCCTCAGCCAGTCTTTCTTTCTCCTCCTGTCCTCCTCAGCCAGTCTTTCTTTTTCCTCCTGTCCTCCTCAGCCAGTCTTTCTTTCTCCTCCTGTCCTCCTCAGCCAGTCTTTCTTTCTCCTCCTGTCCTCCTCAGCCAGTCTTTCTTTCTCCTCCTGTCCTCCTCAGCCAGTCTTTCTTTCTCCTCCTGTCCTCCTCAGCCAGTCTTTCTTTCTCCTCCTGTCCTCCTCAGCCAGTCTGTCTTTTTTTTCCTCCTGTCCTCCTCAGTCAGTCTTTCTTTCTCCTCCTTCTCCTCCTCTCTTATCTAATCCCTCCTCCGGTCGACCTTGCTCTCCCTCTGGTAAATCTATTTATACGTTCTGGATTCTTCTCTTTATTCATTCCTTTTATTGTTTCATTACACCGCTGTTAAAGCGCCCCCTCTCTGTCAGCTCTGCTCCCATCGTCTCTCTGCTGGTTTTGCTCAGAACCTGCTGGAGGTCTGAAGGTCCAACAGAACCTGGTCTGGTTTGTAGCTTAGCAGTCTGTCTGTTCCAGTCCTGTGCCCACCTCTAGATTCCTGGTCTGTTGGTTTTGATGTTCCAGTCTCTCTAGCCGAACTGAAGCCTCTATTTCACCTTAGACTCTGCAGGACTCTAAGACCTGGACCAGCAGCTTCCTTCTTCTCCCTGTTCCCTTCCTTCATGTCTGCTGGATCCTGGATCTCTTTAAGTCCTCCTCCATTGTCCTTGATCCATGGGTAATTCAGAGACAGGAGCTCATGTGACCCAGACAGATCAGGTGAAAACTCGACAACCTCCAGCTCAGTGAGCCAGCGGTCTTGATTGTTCCCAACGACAGCGGCGTGCTCCCATGGAGCCACCATCACTAAATCCCAGTAAATCCAGGTGCCGTTAGGGGCCACACTTTGTTCAGAAGAGCTGCGGCACGGTCTAATGATGGCGGTGGCAGGCAGAGAGAAAGAAAATGAGTGAAGTATTAGAGAGGATGGAGGTGAGAGAAGCTCATCACGCTCGCTCCTACTCCCCACAAAGAGCCAGTCGTCGTCAATTACCGGAGTAAGTGAGTGAGAGACGGAGGGAGCGTGAGAAAAAGAGGACGGGGGATTTCAGAGCCCCTGCTCGCTGCAATCACTGTCAAACGGCGAGCGGCATGATAAGGAGAGAGTGTCAGCGCCAATAGCTGCAGGGTGAAACTGGCGTCATTAAACAGTCACCGAGTGGCGGCGGAGGGAAGGATTTCTGTTTCTAAGACCCTTTAAAGACGTCCAACCTTAACCACCGTGACTTCTCCTCTAACCCCATCAGCCATCAGTTCTCCTCTGGACCTGGTCCTGATGGATCACTGCTCTTCCTCTTAGTATCATGGGAACGTTTCTAATGATGCTCTTTTATAGAACTGATTTTCTCAGACAAAGTCGAGTCCATATCAGAGCTGGACTCTGACCAATAGGAGGCCTTGTTCAGGATAAACTATCCACCTGTTCATAGGGTAAGGGTCTGACTTTAGGCCCAGAGTCCAGGAGTTAGTGAATGTTTCTGTATCAAAATTATACTCTTGACCCCGCTGTGCTTTCAAACTTCCGCCCCATTTCTAAACTTCCTTTTGTGTCAAAGGTCTTAGAGGAAGTGGTTTTGAATCAGTCACAGCTGGATTTTAATGACATTTTAGAGAAGTTACAGTCTGGTTTTAAATCAGCCACAGCACAGAAACGGCCCTTTTAGGGGTTTTTCATGATCCCCTTTTAATTGTTGATGCTGGAGGCTCAGCTGTGCTGGGGCTTTTAGATTTGACACGGTTGATTCTTTCATCAAGTGTTGACATCAGTCAACGGGAAGGATGTCATGTTTGCAAAGAATAACATCATTTCATCAAGGAAGGACGTTTTGGAAGGATTATGTCGTCTTTGAATGAAAGGAAGGAATGTTTTGGAGGGATTATGTCGTCTTTGAATGAAAGGAAGGAATGTTTTGGAAGGATTATATCGTCTTTAAATGCAAGGAAGGAATGTTTTGGAAGGAATATATTGTCTTTGGATGAAAGAAAGGAATGTTTTGGAAGGAATATATCGTCTTTAAATGCAAGGAAGGAATGTTTTGGAAGGATTATATCGTCTTTAAATGCAAGGAAGGAATGTTTTGGAAGGATTATATCGTCTTTAAATGCAAGGAAGGAATGTCTTGGAAGGATTATGTCGTCTTTGAATGAAAGGAAGGAATGTTTTGGAAGGAATATATCGTCTTTAAATGCAAGGAAGGAATGTTTTGGAAGGATTATATCGTCTTTGAATGAAAGGAAGGAATGTCTTGGAAGGATTATGTCGTCTTTGAATGAAAGGAAGGAATGTCTTGGAAGGATTATGTCGTCTTTGAATGAAAGGAAGGAATGTCTTGGAAGGATTATATCGTCTTTGAATGAAAGGAAGGAATGTCTTGGAAGGATTATATCGTCTTTTAATGAAAGGAAGGAATGTCTTGGAAGGATTATGTCGTCTTTGAATGAAAGGAAGGAATGTCTTGGAAGGATTATGTCGTCTTTGAATGAAAGGAAGGAATGTCTTGGAAGGATTATGTGGTCTTTGAATGCAAAGAAGAAATGTTTTGGAAGGAATATATTGTCTTTGAATGAAAGAAAGGAATGTTTTTGGAGGATTATGTCATCTTTGAATGAAAGGAAGGAATGTCTTGGAAGGATTATGTCGTCTTTGAATGAAAGGAAGGAATGTCTTGGAAGGATTATGTCGTCTTTGAATGCAAAGAAGAAATGTTTTGGAAGGAATTTGTCATCCCTGAATGAAAGGAAGGAATGTTTTCGAAGGATTATATCGTCTTTAAATGCAAGGAAGGAATGTTTTGGAAGGAATATATTGTCTTTGAATGAAAGAAAGGAATGTTTTTGGAGGATTATGTCATCTTTGAATGAAAGGAAGGAATGTTTTGGAAGGATTTTGTCGTCTTTGGATGAAAGGAAGTTTTGACATCAGTGACATCATAGATGGGGCTGTGGTCTGCTGGTCAGACTGGGGAATCTGTTAATGGCAGGGGAATGTTGCTGCCTTCAAAACATATAAAAACAATATTTTTTTTGTTTTTTTGGGTCTACATGGCTAAAAGTGTTCAGATCATCTGGGATATGTTCATAAAAGTGCTGAGGGATCCTGTCTCTGACCTTTGGGTTTGGCTGTAATCTTTTCATGGACATGGAACATGTTCCTGTTCTTCCAGACTGAAGATGAGAACATCAGCATTTACTGTTCCCGTTTGTTTTTCTGTGTTTGGAGATAAATGTTTGAGCTGTAAAGGAATCCCACTGAGGCTAGTTTCCAGGTCAGCATGTTTTTCTGGTTAGCCGTAAATTTTTGGACACTTGACCAGACTTACTGAGAGAGGAACCTGAAATATTTTCATCCTGCAGCGCTGCTCCCTCCCTCCTCCATCTTTCTTTTCTGTTCTCCTTCCTCTGTGAATTTTAAAAATCTCCTCAGTTCCTCTGCAGCAGCGTGTCGTTCTTCCTGCTGTGAGTTGTTATGTAACCTCCTGTCATAAATATTCTGTCTGAGCTGCTCCTGCTCACAGACACAGTACTGTGGCCTAAACCCCATCCCTGACTCTCTGCTCCAGCCTTAAATAATAATAATAATAATAATAATAATATCTTGAATTTATATAGCGCCTTTCAAGAAACCCAAGGATGCTTTACAGGAACACATAGACATGGACAAACTATGTGAGGGTAGGATGAGTGTAAGGGGTGGTTTAGTGAAGACTGTAGGCTGTGGTGAACAGGTGGTGCTGGAGACGTTTTTTGAAAATGTCCAGAGATGGAGCGCTACAAATGTCTGCAGGAAGAGTGTTCCAGAGGGTGGGGGCTGCAGCACTGAAGGCTCTGTCTCCATAGGTTCAGAGTTTGGTTTTGGGCATGGAAAGTAGGCCGGTGTCTGAAGATGGAAGGTTGCGGGATGGTGTGTATGGATGGAGGAGATCAGAAAGGTACTGGGGAGCCAGAGCATGGAGAGATTTGTATGTGAGGAGGAGGACTTTGTAGTTGATACGGGGTTTTGGTACAGGGTTTTGCTGGGAACTCCAGACAGGACTCCATTACAGTAGTCCAGGCGGGAGGTTATGAAAGCATGAATGAGTGTTTCAGCCACAGAATCAGGGAGTGATGGTCGGAGTCTGGAGATGTTCTTGAGATGATAGAAGGCAGATTTGGTGACAGACTTTATGTGGGACTGGAAGGAGAGGGTGGAGTCCAGGATGACGCCCAGGTTTCGGACCTCGGAGGACGGACAGATGAAGGTCCCGTCCACATGGAGCATGAGGTCTCCGACCTTCTGCAGCAGCGATTTGGGGGCCACCACCATGAGCTCTGTTTTACTGCTGTTGAGTTTGAGTTGGTTAGAGGTCATCCAGGCTTTGATGTCGTGGAGGCAGTTTACCAGGGAGTGGGGAGGGAGCTGAGTGGATGGTTTGGTGCTGAGATAGAGTTGGGTGTCATCTGCATAAGAGTGAAAGCTGAGACCGTGTTTGTGAATAATCTGTCCAAGGGGA